>NC_091306.1:38630617-38633117 GCF_038502225.1 Cherax quadricarinatus | reverse complement strand
CAGGGCAAAGCTCCTGATCATGGGCGACTTTAACCACAAGGAGATCGAATGGGAGAACTTGGAGCCACATGGGGGCCAAGATACATGAAGGGCTAAGATGATGGAGGTGGTACTGGAAAACTTCATGTACCAAAATATAAGGGACACTACAAGAGAGAGAGGAAAGGATGGACCAGCAAGACTGGACTTAGTATTCACCTTGAGTAGTGCAGATATTGAGGACATCACATATGAAAGACCCCTTGGGGCCAGCGATCATGTGGTTTTGAGCTTCGAATACACAGTAGAGCTACAAGTGGAGGGGGAAGCAGGAAGGCCAGGACAAATGAAACCAAACTACAGGAAAGGGGACTACACAGGAATGAGGAACTTCCTGAATGAGGTTCAGTGGGACAGAGAACTGGCAGGGAAGCCAGTTAATGAGATGATGGAATATGTAGCAGCAGTGTGCAAGGAGGCTGAGGAGAGGTTTGTACCCAAGGGTAACAGGAATAATGGAAAAGCCAGGATGAGCCCATGGTTCACCCAAAGATGCAAGGAGGCAAAAACCAAGTGTGCTAGGGAATGGAAGAAATATAGAAGGCAAAGGACCCAGGAGAATAAGGAGAGCAGTTGTAGAGCCAGAAACGAATATGCACAGATAAGAAGGGAGGCCCAACGTCAATATGAAAACGACATAGCAGCAAAAGCCAAATCTGACCCGAAGCTGTTATACAGCCACATCAGGAAGAAAACAACCGTCAAGGACCAGGTAATCAGGCTAAGGAAAGAAGGAGGAGAGACAACAAGAAATGACCATGAAGTATGTGAGGAACTCAACAAGAGATTCAAAGAAGTGTTCACAGAGGAGACAGAAGGAGCTCCAGAAAGACGGAGAGGTGGGGTACACCACCATGTGCTGGACACAGTACACACAACCGAGGAAGAAGTGAAGAGGCTTCTGAGTGAGCTAGATACCTCAAAGGCAATGGGGCCAGATAACATATCTCCATGGGTCCTGAGAGAGGGAGCAGAGGCGCTATGTGTACCCCTAACAACAATATTCAATACATCTATCGAAACAGGGAGATTGCCTGAGGCATGGAAGACAGCAAATGTGGTCCCAATCTTTAAAAAAGGAGACAGACATGAAGCACTAAACTACAGACCAGTGTCACTGACATGTATAGCATGCAAAATCATGGAAAAGATTGTCAGGAGAAGAATGGTGGAACATCTAGAAAGGAATGATCTCATCACCAGCAGCCAACATGGTTTCAGAGACGGGAAATCCTGTGTCACAAACCTACTGGAGTTCTATGACATGGTGACAGCAGTAAGACAAGAAAGAGAGGGGTGAGTGGATTGCATTTTCTTGGACTGTAAGAAGGCGTTTGACACAGTACCACACAGGAGATTAGTGCAAAAACTGGAGGACCAAGCAGGGATAACAGGGAAGGCACTGCAATGGATCAGGGAATACTTGTCAGGAAGACAGCAGCGAGTAATGGTACGTGGCGAGGTGTCAGAGTGGGCACCTGTGACCAGCGGGGTCCCACACCTAGCCAAGCATGCAATAAGGAATCGTTCAGGACACTGTACACGGTGTACGACCTCAGAACAGCATTCCGACATCTTAAAGAAACTAGAGAAAGTGCAAAGGTTTGCAACAAGACTAGTCCCAGAGTTAAGAGGTATGTCCTATGAGGAGAGGTTAAGGGAAATCAACCTGACGACACTGGAGGACAGGAGAGATAGGGATGACATGATAACGACTTACAAAATACTGAGAGGAATTGACAAGGTTGACAAAGACAGGATGTTCCAGAGACTGGACACAGCAACAAGGGGACACAGTTGGAAGCTGAAGACACAGATGAATCAAAGGGATGTTAGGAAGTATTTCTTCAGCCACAGAGTAGTCAGGAAGTGGAATAGTTTGGGAAGCGATGTAGTGGAGGCAGGATCAATACATAGCTTTAAGCAGAGGTACGATAAAGCTCATGGTTCAGGGAGAGTGACCTAGTAGCGACCAGTGAAGAGGCGGGGCCAGGAGCTTGGACTCGACCCCTGCAACCTCAACTAGGTGAGTACAACTAGGTGAGTACACACATGCACTCAGCCTCTCTCACACACACACTCAGCCTCTCTCTCACACACACACACTCAGCCTCTCTCACACACACACACTCAGCCTCTCTCACACACACACACTCAGCCTCTTTCACACAAACGTACTCAGACTCTCTAAACACACACTCATATTCAGACTCTGACACACACACTCGCACTCAGCCGCTCTCACACACACACTCGCACTCAGCCTCTCTCACACACACACTCGCACTCAGCCGCTCTCACACACACACTCGCACTCAGCCTCTCTCACACACACACTCGCACTCAGCCTCTCTCACTCACACACTAGCACTCAGCCTCTCTCTCTCTCTCACACACACACACACACTCAGCCTCTCTCTAAAACACACACGTACTCAGACTCTCTCACACACACACCCGC
>NC_091306.1:38530423-38630517 GCF_038502225.1 Cherax quadricarinatus | reverse complement strand
ACACACACCCGCACTCAGCCTCTCTCACACACACACTCGCACTCAGCCTCTCACACACACACTCGCACTCAGCCTATCTCACAAATACACTCGCACTCAGTCTCTCTCACACACACACTCGCACTCAGCCTCTCACACACACACTCGCACTCAGCCTCTCTCACACACACACTCGCACTCAGCCTCTCACACACACACTCGCACTCAGCCTCTCACACACACTCGCACTCAGCCTCTCACACACACACTCGCACTCAGCCTCTCACACACACACTCGCACTCAGCCTCTCACACACACACTTGCACTCAGCCTCTCACACACACACTCACACTCAGCCTCTCACACACACACTCGCACTCAGCCTCTCTCACACACATTCGCACTCAGCCTCTCACACACACACTCGCACTCAGCCTCTCACACACACACTCGCACTCAGCCTCTCTCTCTCTCTCACACACACACACACACTCAGCCTCTCTCTAAAACACACACGTACTCAGACTCTCTCACACACATTCACACTCAGACTCTCTTACACACACACACTCGCACTCAGCCGCTCACACACATACTCGCACTCAGCCTCTCGCACACACACTCGCACTCAGCCTCTCACACACACACTCGCACTCAGCCTCTCACACACACACTCGCACTCAGCCTCTCTCACACACACACTCGCACTCAGCCTCTCTCACACACACACTCGCACTCAGCCTCTCACACACACACTCGCACTCAGCCGCTCTCACACACACACTCGCACTCAGCCTCTCTCACACACACTCGCACTCAGCCTCTCTCACACACACACTCGCACTCAGTCTCTCTCACACACACACTCGCACTCAGCCTCTCACACACAAACTCGCACTCAGCCTCTCACACACACATTCGCACTCAGCCTCTCACACACACACTCGCACTCAGCCTCTCTCACACACACACTCGCACTCAGCCTCTCTCACATACACACTCGCACTCACCCTCTCTCACACACACACCCGCACTCAGCCTCTCTCACACACACACTCGCACTCAGCCTCTCACACACACACTCGCACTCAGCCTCTCTCACAAATACACTCGCACTCAGTCTCTCTCACACACACACTCGCACTCAGCCTCTCACACACACACTCGCACTCAGCCTCTCTCACACACACACTCGCACTCAGCCTCTCACACACACACTCGCACTCAGCCTCTCACACACACTCGCACTCAGCCTCTCACACACACACTCGCACTCAGCCTCTCACACACACACTCGCACTCAGCCTCTCACACACACACTTGCACTCAGCCTCTCACACACACACTCACACTCAGCCTCTCACACACACACTCGCACTCAGCCTCTCTCACACACATTCGCACTCAGCCTCTCACACACACACTCGCACTCAGCCTCTCAAACACACACTCGCACTCAGCCTCTCACACACACTCGCACTCAGCCTCTCACACACACACTCACACTCAGCCTCTCACACACACACTCGCACTCAGCCTCTCACACACACACTCGCACTCAGCCTCTCACACACACACTCGCACTCAGCCTCTCACACACACACTCGCACTCAGCCTCTCACACACACACTCGCACTCAGCCTCTCACACACACACTCGCACTCAGCCTCTCACACACACACTCGCACTCAGCCTCTCACACACACACTCACACTCAGCCTCTCACACACACACTCACACTCAGCCTCTCACACACTCACACTCAGCCTCTCACACACACACTCGCACTCAGCCTCTCACACACACACTCACACTCAGCCTCTCACACACACACTCACACTCAGCCTCTCTCACACACACTCACACTCAGCCTCTCACACACACACTCACACTCAGCCTCTCACACACACACTCACACTCAGCCTCTCACACACACACTCACACTCAGCCTCTCACACACACACTCACACTCAGCCTCTCACACACACACTCACACTCAGCCTCTCACACACACACTCACACTCACACTCAGCCTCTCACACACACACTCACACTCAGCCTCTCACACACACACTCGCACTCAGCCTCTCACACACACACTCGCACTCAGCCTCTCACACACACACTCGCACTCAGCCTCTCACACACACACTCGCACTCAGCCTCTCACACACACACACTCAGCCTCTCACACACACACTCGCACTCAGCCTCTCACACACACACTCACACTCAGCCTCTCACACACACACTCACACTCAGCCTCTCACACACACACTCACACTCAGCCTCTCACACACACACTCGCACTCAGCCTCTCACACACACACTCGCACTCAGCCTCTCACACACACACTCGCACTCAGCCTCTCACACACACACTCGCACTCAGCCTCTCACACACACACACTCAGCCTCTCACACACACACTCGCACTCAGCCTCTCACACACACACTCACACTCAGCCTCTCACACACACACTCACACTCAGCCTCTCACACACACACTCACACTCAGCCTCTCACACACACACTCGCACTCAGCCTCTCACACACACAATCACACTCAGCCTCTCACACACACACTCACACTCAGCCTCTCACACACACACTCACACTCAGCCTCTCACACACACACTCGCACTCAGCCTCTCACACACACACTCGCACTCAGCCTCTCACACACACACTCACACTCAGCCTCTCACACACACACTCGCACTCAGCCTCTCACACACACACACTCAGCCTCTCACACACACACTCGCACTCAGCCTCTCACACACACACTCGCACTCAGCCTCTCACACACACACACTCAGCCTCTCACACACACACTCGCACTCAGCCTCTCACACACACACTCACACTCAGCCTCTCAAACACACACTCACACTCAGCCTCTCACACACACACTCACACTCAGCCTCTCACACACACACTCGCACTCAGCCTTTCACACACACAATCACACTCAGCCTCTCACACACACACTCACACTCAGCCTCTCACACACACACTCACACTCAGCCTCTCACACACACACTCGCACTCAGCCTCTCACACACACACTCGCACTCAGCCTCTCACACACACACTCGCACTCAGCCTCTCACACACACACTCGCACTCAGCCTCTCACACACACACACTCAGCCTCTCACACACACACTCGCACTCAGCCTCTCACACACACACTCGCACTCAGCCTCTCACACACACACACTCAGCCTCTCACACACACACTCACACTCAGCCTCTCACACACACACTCACACTCAGCCTCTCACACACACACTCGCACTCAGCCTCTCACACACACACTCACACTCAGCCTCTCACACACACACTCACACTCAGCCTCTCACACACACACTCACACTCAGCCTCTCACACACACACTCACACTCAGCCTCTCTCACACACAATAAGTCACAATACCGTAGCTCGAATTATTTATCAAGTCTGTCTGACTGTGTTTGCATGGACGTAAGTAGTGAACATAATGAATGTAGTGAACATAATGTATGTAGTGAACATAATGTATGTAGTGAACATAATGTATGTAGTGAACATAATGTATGTAGTGAACATAATGTATGTAGTGAACATAATGTATGTAGTGAACATAATGTATGTAGTGAACATAAGGTAGTGAACATAATGTATGTAGTGAACATAATGTATGTAGTGAACATAATGTATGTAGTGAACATAATGTATGTAGTGAACATAATGTATGTAGTGAACATAAGGTAGTGAACATAATGTATGTAGTGAACATAATGTATGTAGTGAACATAATGTATGTAGTGAACATAATGTATGTAGTGAACATAATGTATGTAGTGAACATAATGTATGTAGTGAACATAATGTATGTAGTGAACATAATGTATGTAGTGAACATAAGGTAGTGAACATAATGTATGTAGTGAACATAAGGTAGTGAACATAATGTATGTAGTGAACATAATGTATGTAGTGAACATAATGTATGTAGTGAACATAATGTATGTAGTGAACATAATGTATGTAGGGAACATAATGTATGTAGTGAACATAATGTATGTAGTGAACATAATGTATGTACTGAACATAATGTATGTAGTGAACATAATGTATGTAGGGAACATAATGTATGTAGTGAACATAATGTATGTAGTGAACATAATGTATGTAGTGAACATAATGTATGTAGTGAACATAATGTATGTAGTGAACATAATGTATGTAGTGAACATAATGTATGAAGTGAACATAAGGAAGATAGTGAACATAATGTATGTAGTGAACATAATGTATGTAGTGAACATAATGTATGTAGTGAACATAATGTATGTAGTGAACATAATGTATGTAGTGAACATAATGTATGTAGTGAACATAATGTATGTAGGGAACATAATGTATGTAGTGAACATAATGTATGTAGTGAACATAATGTATGTAGTGAACATAATGTATGTAGTGAACATAATGTATGTAGTGAACATAAGGTAGTGAACATAATGTATGTAGTGAACATAATGTATGTAGTGAACATAATGTATGTAGTGAACATAATGTATGTAGTGAACATAATGTATGTAGTGAACATAATGTATGTAGTGAACATAATGTATGTAGTGAACATAATGTATGTAGTGAACATAATGTATGTAGTGAACATAATGTATGTAGTGAACATAATGTATGTAGTGAACATAATGTATGTAGGGAACATAATGTATGTAGTGAACATAATGTATGTAGTGAACATAATGTATGTAGTGAACATAATGTATGTAGTGAACATAATGTATGTAGTGAACATAAGGTAGTGAACATAATGTATGTAGTGAACATAATGTATGTAGTGAACATAATGTATGTAGTGAACATAATGTATGAAGTGAACATAAGGAAGATAGTGAACATAATGTATGTAGTGAACATAATGTATGTAGTGAACATAATGTATGTAGTGAACATAATGTATGTAGTGAACATAATGTATGTAGTGAACATAATGTATGTAGGGAACATAATGTATGTAGTGAACATAATGTATGTAGTGAACATAATGTATGTAGTGAACATAATGTATGTAGTGAACATAATGTATGTAGTGAACATAAGGTAGTGAACATAATGTATGTAGTGAACATAATGTATGTAGTGAACATAATGTATGTAGTGAACATAATGTATGTAGTGAACATAATGTATGTAGTGAACATAATGTATGTAGTGAACATAATGTATGTAGTGAACATAATGTATGTAGTGAACATAATGTATGTAGTGAACATAATGTATGTAGTGAACATAATGTATGTAGTGAACATAATGTATGTAGTGAACATAATGTATGTAGTGAACATAATGTATGTAGTGAACATAATGTATGTAGTGAACATAATGTATGTAGTGAACATAATGTATGTAGTGAACATAATGTATAATGTAGTGAACATAATGTATGTAGTGAACATAATGTATGTAGTCAACATAATGTATGTAGTGAACATAATGTATGTAGTGAACATAATGTATGTAGTGAACATAATGTATGTAGTGAACATAATGTATGTAGTGAACATTATGTAGTGAACATAATGTATGTAGTGAACATAATGTATGTAGTGAACATAATATGTAGTGAACATAAGGAATGTAGTGAACATAATGTATGTAGTGAACATAATGTATGTAGTGAACATAATGTATGTAGTGAACATAATGTATGTAGTGAACATAATGTATGTAGTGAACATAATGTATGTGTATGTAGTGAACATAATGTATGTAGTGAACATAATGTATGTAGTGAACATAATGTATGTAGTGAACATAATGTATGTAGTGAACATAATGTATGTAGTGAACATAATGTATGTAGTGAACATAATGTATGTAGTGAACATAATGTATGTAGTGAACATAATGTATGTAGTGAACATAATGTATGTAGTGAACATAATGTATGTAGTGAACATAATGTATGTAGTGAACATAATGTATGTAGTGAACATAATGTATGTAGTGAACATAATGTATGTAGTGAACATAATGTATGTAGTGAACATAATGTATGTAGTGAACATAATGTATGTAGTGAACATAATGTATGTAGTGAACATAATGTATGTAGTGAACATAATGTATGTAGTGAACATAATGTATGTAGTGAACATAATGTATGTAGTGAACATAATGTATGTAGTGAACATAATGTATGTAGTGAACATAATGTATGTAGTGAACATAATGTATGTAGTGAACATAATGTATGTAGTGAACATAATGTATGTAGTGAACATAATGTATGTAGTGAACATAATGTATGTAGTGAACATAATGTATGTAGTGAACATAATGTATGTAGTGAACATAATGTATGTAGTGAACATAATGTATGTAGTGAACATAATGTATGTAGTGAACATAATGTATGTAGTGAACATAATGTATGTAGTGAACATAATGTATGTAGTGAACATAATGTATGTAGTGAACATAATGTATGTAGTGAACATAATGTATGTAGTGAACATAATGTATGTAGTGAACATAATGTATGTAGTGAACATAATGTATGTAGTGAACATAAGGAATGTAGTGAACATAATGTATGTAGTGAACATAATGTATGTAGTGAACATAAGGTAGGTAGTGAACATAATGTATGTAGTGAAGTGAACATAATAGTGAACATAATGTATGTAGTGAACATAATGAATGTAGTGAACTTAATGTATGTAGTTATCATACTGTATGTAGTGAACATAATGTATGTAGTGAACATAATGTATGTAGTGTGTATGTAGTGAACATAATGTATGTAGTGAACATAATGTATTTAGTGAACATAATTTATGAATTGAACATAATGTATGTAGTGAACATAATGTATGTAGTGAACATAATGTATGTAGTGAACATAATGTATGTAGTGAACATAATGTATGTAGTGAACATAATGTATGTAGTGAACATAATGTATGTAGTGAACATAATGTATGTAGTGAACATAATGTATGTAGTGAACATAATGTATGTAGTGAACATAATGTATGTAGTGAACATAATGTATGTAGTGAACATAATGTATGTAGTGAACATAATGTATGTAGTGAACATAATGTATGTAGTGAACATAATGTATGTAGTGAACATAAGGTAGTGAACATAATGTATGTAGTGAACATAATGTATGTAGTGAACATAATGTATGTAGTGAACATAATGTATGTAGTGAACATAATGTATGTAGTGAACATAATGTATGTAGTGAACATAATGTATGTAGTGAACATAATGTATGTAGTGAACATAATAGTAACATGTATGTGTGAACATCATGTATGTAGTGAACATAATGTATGTAGTGATCATAATGTATGTAGTGAACATAATGTATGTAGTGAACATAATGTATGTAGTGAACATAATGTATGTAGTGAACATAATGTATGTAGTGAACATAATGTATGTAGTGAACATAATGTATGTAGTGAACATAATGTATGTAGTGAACATAATGTATGTAGTGAACATAAGGTAGTGAACATAATGTATGTAGTGAACATAATGTATGTAGTGAACATAATGTATGTAGTGAACATAATGTATGTAGTGAACATAATGTATGTAGTGAACATAAGGTAGTGAACATAATGTATGTAGTGAACATAATGTATGTAGTGAACATAAGGTAGTGAACATAATGTATGTAGTGAACATAATGTATGTAGTGAACATAAGGTAGTGAACATAATGTATGTAGTGAACATAATGTATGTAGTGAACATAATGTATGTAGTGAACATAATGTATGTAGTGAACATAATGTATGTAGTGAACATAATGTATGTAGTGAACATAAGGTAGTGAACATAATGTATGTAGTGAACATAATGTATGTAGTGAACATAATGTATGTAGTGAACATAATGTATGTAGTGAACATAATGTATGTAGTGAACATAAGGTAGTGAACATAATGTAGTGAACATAATGTATGTAGTGAACATAATGTATGTAGTGAACATAATGTATGTAGTGAACATAATGTATGTAGTGAACATAATGAATGTAGTGAACATAATGTATGTAGTGAACATAATGTATGTAGTGAACATAATGTATGTAGTGAACATAATGTATGTAGTGAACATAATGTATGTAGTGAACATAATGTATGTAGTGAACATAATGTATGTAGTGAACATAATGTATGTAGTGAACATAATGTATGTAGTGAACATAATGTATGTAGTGAACATAATGTATGTAGTGAACATAATGTATGTAGTGAACATTATGTAGTGAACATAATGTATGTAGTGAACATAATGTATGTAGTGAACATAATGTATGTAGGGAACATAATGTATGTAGTGAACATAATGTATGTAGTGAACATAATGTATGTAGTGAACATAATAGTGAACATAATGTATGTAGTGAACATAAGGTAACATAATGTATGTAGTGAACATAATGTATGTAGTGTAGTGACATAATGTATGTAGTGAACATAATGTAACATAATGTATGTAGTGAACATAATGTATGTAGTGAACATAATGTATGTAGTGAACATAATGTATGTAGTGAACATAATGTATGTAGTGAACATAATGTATGTAGTGAACATAATGTATGTAGTGAACATAATGTATGTAGTGAACATAATGTATGTAGTGAACATAATGTATGTAGTGAACATAATGTATGTAGTGAACATAAGGAAGGTAGTGAACATAACGTATGTAGTGAACATAATGTATGTAGTGAACATAATGTATGTAGTGAACATAATGTATGTAGTGAACATAATGTATGTAGTGAACATAAGGAAGGTAGTGAACATTATGTAGTGAACATAATGTATGTAGTGAACATAATGTATGTAGTGAACATAATGTATGTAGTGAACATAATGTATGTAGTGAACATAATGTATGTAGTGAACATAAGGAAGGTAGTGAACATTATGTAGTGAACATAAGGAAGGTAGTGAACATTATGTAGTGAATATAATGTATGTAGTGAACATAATGTATGTAGTGAACATAATGTATGTAGTGAACATAATGTATGTAGTGAACATAAGGAAGGTAGTGAACATAATGTATGTAGTGAACATAATGTATGTAGTGAACATAATGTATGTAGTGAACATAATGTATGTAGTGAACATAATGTATGTAGTGAACATAATGTATGTAGTGAACATAAGGAAGGTAGTGAACATTATGTAGTGAACATAATGTATGTAGTGAACATAATGTATGTAGTGAACATAATGTATGTAGTGAACATAATGTATGTAGTGAACATAATGTATGTAGTGAATATAATGTATGTAGTGAACATAATGTATGTAGTGAACATAAGGAAGGTAGTGAACATAATGTATGTAGTGAACATAATGTATGTAGTGAACATAATGTATGTAGTGAACATAATGTATGTAGTGAACATAATGTATGTAGTGAACATAATGTATGTAGTGAAGATAATGTATGTAGTGAACATAATGTAAGTAGTGAACATAATGTATGTAGTGAACATAAGGAAGTTAGTGAACAAAATGTATGTAGTGAACATGTATGTAGTGAACATAATGTATGTAGTGAACATAATGTATGTAGTGAACATAATGTATGTAGTGAACATAATGTATGTAGTGAACATAATGTATGTAGTGAACATAATGTATGTAGTGAACATAATGTATGTAGTGAACATAATGTATGTAGTGAACATAATGTATGTAGTGAACATAATGTATGTAGTGAACATAATGTATGTAGTGAACATAATGTATGTAGTGAACATAATGTATGTAGTGAACATAATGTATGTAGTGAACATAATGTATGTAGTGAACATAATGTATGTAGTGAACATAATGTATGTAGTGAACATAATGTATGTAGTGAACATAATGTATGTAGTGAACATAATGTATGTAGTGAACATAATGTATGTAGTGAACATAATGTATGTAGTGAACATAATGTATGTAGTGAACATAATGTATGTAGTGAACATAATGTATGTAGTGAACATAATGTATGTAGTGAACATAATGTATGTAGTGAACATAATGTATGTAGTGAACATAATGTATGTAGTGAACATAATGTATGTAGTGAACATAATGTATGTAGTGAACATAATGTATGTAGTGAACATAATGTATGTAGTGAACATAATGTATGTAGTGAACATAATGTATGTAGTGAACATAAGGAAGGTAGTGAACATAATGTATGTAGTGAACATAATGTATGTAGTGAACATAAGGAAGGTAGTGAACATAATGTATGTAGTGAACATAATGTATGTAGTAAACATAATGTATGTAGTGAACATAATGTATGTAGTGAACATAATGTATGTAGTGAACATAATGTATGTAGTGAACATAATGTATGTAGTGAACATAATGTATGTAGTGAACATAATGTATGTAGTGAACATAATGTATGTAGTGAACATAAGGTAGTGAACATAATGTATGTAGTGAACATAAGGAAGGTAGTGAACATAATGTATGTAGTGAACATAATGTATGTAGTGAACATAAGGAAGGTAGTGAACATAATGTATGTAGTGAACATAATGTATGTAGTGAACATAATGTATGTAGTGAACATAATGTATGTAGTGAACATAATGTATGTAGTGAACATAATGTATGTAGTGAACATAATGTATGTAGTGAACATAATGTATGTAGTGAACATAAGGAAGGTAGTGAACATAATGTATGTAGTGAACATAATGTATGTAGTGAACATAATGTATGTAGTGAACATAATGTATGTAGTGAACATAAGGAAGGTAGTGAACATAATGTATGTAGTGAACATAATGTATGTAGTGAACATAATGTATGTAGTGAACATAATGTATGTAGTGAACATAAGGAAGGTAGTGAACATAATGTATGTAGTGAACATAATGTATGTAGTGAACATAATGTATGTAGTGAACATAATGTATGTAGTGAACATAATGTATGTAGTGAACATAAGGAAGGTAGTGAACATAATGTATGTAGTGAACATAATGTATGTAGTGAACATAATGTATGTAGTGAACATAAGGAAGGTAGTGAACATAATGTATGTAGTGAACATAATGTATGTAGTGAACATAATGTATGTAGTGAACATAATGTATGTAGTGAACATAAGGAAGGTAGTGAACATAATGTATGTAGTGAACATAAGGAAGGTAGTGAACATAATGTATGTAGTGAACATAATGTATGTAGTGAACATAATGTATGTAGTGAACATAATGTATGTAGTGAACATAATGTATGTAGTGAACATAATGTATGTAGTGAACATAATGTATGTAGTGAACATAATGTATGTAGTGAACATAAGGAAGGTAGTGAACATAATGTATGTAGTGAACATAATGTATGTAGTGAACATAATGTATGTAGTGAACATAATGTATGTAGTGAACATAAGGAAGGTAGTGAACATAATGTATGTAGTGAACATAATGTATGTAGTGAACATAATGTATGTAGTGAACATAATGTATGTAGTGAACATAAGGAAGGTAGTGAACATAATGTATGTAGTGAACATAATGTATGTAGTGAACATAATGTATGTAGTGAACATAATGTATGTAGTGAACATAATGTATGTAGTGAACATAAGGAAGGTAGTGAACATAATGTATGTAGTGAACATAATGTATGTAGTGAACATAATGTATGTAGTGAACATAAGGAAGGTAGTGAACATAATGTATGTAGTGAACATAATGTATGTAGTGAACATAATGTATGTAGTGAACATAATGTATGTAGTGAACATAAGGAAGGTAGTGAACATAATGTATGTAGTGAACATAATGTATGTAGTGAACATAATGTATGTAGTGAACATAATGTATGTAGTGAACGTAAGGAAGGTAGTGAACATAATGTATGTAGTGAACATAATGTATGTAGTGAACATAATGTATGTAGTGAACATAATGTATGTAGTGAACATAATGTATGTAGTGAACATAATGTATGTAGTGAACATAATGTATGTAGTGAACATAATGTATGTAGTGAACATAATGTATGTAGTGAACATAATGTATGTAGTGAACATAATGTATGTAGTGAACATAATGTATGTAGTGAACATAATGTATGTAGTGAACATAATGTATGTAGTGAACATAATGTATGTAGTGAACATAATGTATGTAGTGAACATAATGTATGTAGTGAACATAATGTATGTAGTGAACATAATGTATGTAGTGAACATAATGTATGTAGTGAACATAATGTATGTAGTGAACATAATGTATGTAGTGAACATAATGTATGTAGTGAACATAAGGAAGGTAGTGAACATAATGTATGTAGTGAACATAATGTATGTAGTGAACATAATGTATGTAGTGAACATAAGGAAGGTAGTGAACATAATGTATGTAGTGAACATAATGTATGTAGTGAACATAATGTATGTAGTGAACATAATGTATGTAGTGAACATAAGGAAGGTAGTGAACATAATGTATGTAGTGAACATAATGTATGTAGTGAACATAATGTATGTAGTGAACATAATGTATGTAGTGAACGTAAGGAAGGTAGTGAACATAATGTATGTAGTGAACATAATGTATGTAGTGAACATAATGTATGTAGTGAACATAATGTATGTAGTGAACGTAAGGAAGGTAGTGAACATAATGTATGTAGTGAACATAATGTATGTAGTGAACATAATGTATGTAGTGAACATAATGTATGTAGTGAACATAATGTATGTAGTGAACATAATGTATGTAGTGAACATAATGTATGTAGTGAACATAATGTATGTAGTGAACATAATGTATGTAGTGAACATAATGTATGTAGTGAACATAATGTATGTAGTGAACATAATGTATGTAGTGAACATAATGTATGTAGTGAACATAATGTATGTAGTGAACATAATGTATGTAGTGAACATAATGTATGTAGTGAACATAATGTATGTAGTGAACATAATGTATGTAGTGAACATAATGTATGTAGTGAACATAATGTATGTAGTGAACATAAGGAAGGTAGTGAACATAATGTATGTAGTGAACATAATGTATGTAGTGAACATAAGGAAGGTAGTGAACATAATGTATGTAGTGAACATAATGTATGTAGTGAACATAAGGAAGGTAGTGAACATAATGTATGTAGTGAACATAATGTATGTAGTGAACATAAGGAAGGTAGTGAACATAATGTATGTAGTGAACATAATGTATGTAGTGAACATAATGTATGTAGTGAACATAATGTATGTAGTGAACATAATGTATGTAGTGAACATAAGGAAGGTAGTGAACATAATGTATGTAGTGAACATAATGTATGTAGTGAACATAATGTATGTAGTGAACATAAGGAAGGTAGTGAACATAATGTATGCTTGAGGATGTTCCATGTACACATTGGCCAGGACAACACTTTCTGTGAACTTTCATTCAGTAGATTTAAAGTGTGACGAATGAAAGTACTTTCAGAAGAGAAACAGTTAAAAGCAACAGACAGTTCAGTGAGATCTAGTCACTGGCTGGAACAGAGACGTCGAGGCTGTCATCAATTTTTCGTCACTTGTGGTGTTGGTACTTTAGTAAACAACGATGTCACGTCTACGCTGCTCTCTAAGTTATAACTATGACCATAATTATTAAAGGAGTGAACCGGTAAGCCAGCGATAATTAACATTACCAAAATTTCCATCGTCGAGTCATCATCTAAGAGGCAGCTCAGGAAGCACTTGTTCTGTTTCCTGACGAACCTTAACTAAGGTAACGTCTAGGCTGGACATGTTGTTTCTGATGGTCAAGTTTCACATGCTGCTGAGCTGATGGTCAAGTTTCACATGCTGCTGAGCTGATGGTCAAGTTTCACATGCTGCTGAGCTGATGGTCAAGTTTCACATGCTGCTGAGCTGATGGTCAAGTTTCACATGCTGCTGAGCTGATGGTCAAGTTTCACATGCTGCTGAGCTCACCACAATGTTCCGAATAAACTACTAAACTTATCATAACTTTTTCATTGGGTATATTTAAAAATGAGTCGAGTAAATGTTGTTATTAAGAGGGTTTAGGTTTGAGAAGAACCTGCCTAGCATGGGCCAGAAGTCCTGCTGCAGTGTCCCTTGTAAACGTCAAGTGTGCGTCCCACATTTAGTATCTACGTTAAGTGTGTGTCTCACAACTAGCGTCTACGTCAACTGTGCGTCCCACAACTAGCGTCTACGTCAACTGTGCGTCCCACAACTAGCGTCTACGTCAAGTGTGCGTCCCGCAAATAGCGTCTACGTCAAGTGTGTGTCCCATAACTAGCGTCTACGTCAAGTGTGCGTCCCACAACTAGTATCTACGTCAACTGTGCGTCCCACAACTAGCGTCTACGTCAAGTGTGCGTCCTGCAAATAGCGTCTACGTCAAGTGTGTGTCCCACAACTAGCGTCTACGTCAAGTGAGCGTCCCACAACTAGTATCTACGTTAAGTGTGGGTCTCACAACTAGCGTCTACGTCAAGTGTGCGTCCCACAACTAGTATCTACGTTAAGTGTGCGTCTCACAACTAGCGTCTACGTCAACTGTGCGTCCCACAACTAGCGTCTACGTCAACTGTGCGTCCCACAACTAGCGTCTACGTCAAGTGTACGTCCCGCAAATAGTATCTACGTCAAGTGTGCGTCCCACAACTAGTATCTACGTTAAGTGTGTGTCTCACAACTAGCGTCTACGTCAACTGTGCGTCCCACAACTAGCGTCTACGTCAACTGTGCGTCCCACAACTAGCGTCTACGTAAAGTGTGCGTCCCGCAAATAGCGTCTACGTCAAGTGTGTGTCCCATAACTAGCGTCTACGTCAAGTGTTCGTCCCACAACTAGTATCTACGTCAACTGTGCGTCCCACAACTAGCGTCAACGTCAAGTGTGCGTCCTGCAAATAGCGTCTACGTCAAGTGTGTGTCCCACAACTAGCGTCTACGTCAATTGTGCGTCCCACAACTAGTATCTACGTTAAGTGTGCGTCTCACAACTAGCGTCTACGTCAAGTGTGCGTCCCACAACTAGTATCTACGTTAAGTGTGCGTCTCACAACTAGCGTCTACGTCAACTGTGCGTCCCACAACTAGCGTCTACGTCAACTGTGCGTCCCACAACTAGCGTCTACGTCAAGTGTACGTCCCGCAAATAGTATCTACGTCAAGTGTGCGTCCCACAACTAGTATCTACGTTAAGTGTGCGTCTCACAACTAGCGTCTACGTCAACTGTGCGTCCCACAACTAGCGTCTACGTCAACTGTGCGTCCCACAACTAGCGTCTACGTCAAGTGTACGTCCCGCAAATAGCGTCTACGTCAAGTGTGCGTCCCACATCTAGAATCTATGTCAAGTGTGCGTCCCACAATTAGCGCCTACGTCAAGTGTGCCTCCGACAACTAGCATCTACGTCAAGTGTGCGTCCCACAACTAGTATCTACGTCAAATGTGCGTCCCACAACTAGTGCCTACGTAAAGTGTGCGTCCCACAACTAGTATCTACGTCAAATGTGCGTCCCACAACTAGTGCCTACGTAAAGTGTGCGTCCCACAACTAGTGTCTACGTCAAGTGTGCGTCCCACAACTAGTATCCACATCAAATGTGCGTCCCACAGCTAGCGTCTATGTCAAGTGGACGCTAATTATGAAGAGTCTGCGTCCCACTAGTGTCTACGTCAAGTGTGCGTCCCACAACTAGCGTCTACGTCAAGTGTGCGTCCCACAACTAATGTCTACGTCAGGTGTGCGTCCCACAACTAGTGACTACGTCAAATGTGCGTCTCACAACTAGCATCTACGTCAAGTGTGCGTCCCACAACTAGTATCTACGTCAAGTATGCGTCTCACAACTAGAGTTTATGAAGTCTGCGTCCCATACCTAGTATCTACGTCACGTGTGCATCTTACAACTAGCGTCTACGTCAAGTTTGCGTCCCACAACTAGTGTTTACGTCAAGTGTGCTTCCCACAACTAGTATCTACGTCAAGTGTGCGTCTCGCAACTAGCGTCTACGTCAAGTGTGCGTCCCACAACTAGCGTCTACGTCAAGTGTGCGTCCCACAACTAGCGTCTACGTCAAGTGTGCGTCCCACATCTAGAATCTATGTCAAGTGTGTGTCCCACAATTAGCGTCTACGTCAAGTGTGCGTCCGACAACTAGCGTCCATGTCAAATGTGCGTCCAACAACTAGCGTCTACGGCAAATGTGCGTCCCACAACAAGCGTCTATGTCAAATGTGCGTCCCACAACTAGTATCTACATTAAATGTGCGTCCTGCAACTAGCGTCTATGTCAAATGTGCGTCCCACAACTAGTGTCTATGTCAAATGTGCGTCCCACAACTAGCATATATGTCAAACGTGCGTCCCACAACTAGTATCTATGTAAAACGTGCGTCCCACAGCCAGTGTCAATGTAAAGTCTGCGTCCCACAACTAGCGTCAATGAAAAGTCTGCGTCCCACAGCTAGCGTCAATGCAAAGTCTGCTTCCTACAACCAGCGTCCACGTCAGTCTCTGTCCCACAACAAGCGTCAACGTAAAGTCTGCGTCCCACAACTAGCGTCAATGTAAAGTCTGCGTCCCACAACTAGCGTCAATGTAAAGTCTGCGTCCCACAACTAGCGTCAATGTAAAGTCTGCCTCCCACAACTAGCGTCAATGTAAAGTCTGCGTCCCACAACTAGCATCAATGTAAAGTATGCGTCCTAGAGCTAGCGTCAATGTAAAGTCTGCGTCCTAGAGCTAGCGTCAATGTAAAGTCTGCGTCCCACAGCTAGCGTCCCCGTCACTCAAAAAAAGGTAAATGTTTGAGCGTGTTAGGGGGCCGTGGCGTGACTCCATGTCTTGCGCTAATTCGCATGCTACTAGCTATTTCTTACTGGGGTCAGGCAGCACGCGTGAAAATTGCTGGAGCAGCTTTACCGTGGGTGAGGGCAGCACCCAGTTAAGAAGTTCAACCACAGCACGACACACCGGATTATGTCTCCACCCTACACTTACACCCAGTGTTAGACTTACTATATCACCCTCCCATCCTACACTTACACCCAGTGTTAGACTTACTATATCACCCTCCCATCCTACACTTACACCCAGTGTTAGACTTACTATATCACCCTCCCATCCTACACTTACACCCAGTGTTAGACTTACTATATCACCCTCCCATCCTACACTTACACCCAGTGTTAGACTTACTATATCACCCTCCCATCCTACACTTACACCCAGTGTTAGACTTACTATATCACCCTCCCATCCTACACTTACACCCAGTGTTAGACTTACTATATCACCCTCCCATCCTACACTTACACCCAGTGTTAGACTTACTATATCACCCTCCCATCCTACACTTACACCCAGTGTTAGACTTACTATATCACCCGCCCATCCTACACTTACACCCAGTGTTAGACTTACTATATCACCCTCCCATCCTACACTTACACCCAGTGTTAGACTTACTATATCACCCTCCCATCCTACACTTACACCCAGTGTTAGACTTACTATATCACCCTCCCATCCTACACTTACACCCAATATTAGACTTACTATATCACCCTCCCATCCTACACTTACACACAGTGTTAGACTTACTATATCACCCTCCCATCCTACACTTACACCCAGTGTTAGACTTACTATATCACCCTCCCATCCTACACTTACACCCAGTGTTAGACTTACTATATCACCCTCATATCCTACACTTACACCCAGTGTTAGACTTACTCTATCACCCTCCCATCCTACACTTACACCCAGTGTTAGACTTACAATACCACCCTCCAATCCTACACTTACACCCAGTGTTAGACTTACTATATCACCCTCATATCCTACACTTACACCCAGTGTTAGACTTACTCTATCACACTCCCATCCTACACTTACACCCAGTGTTAGACTTACTATATCACCCTTCCATCCTGCACTTACACCCAGTGTTAGACTTGCTATATCACCCTCCCATCCTACAATTACACCCAGCGTTAGACTTACTATATCACCCTACCATCCTACGCTTACACCCAGTGTTAGACTCACTATATCACCCTCCCATCCTACACTTACACCCAGTGTTAAACTTGCTATATCACCCTCCCATCCTACACTTACACCCAGTGTTAAACTTGCTATATCACCCTCCCATCCTACACTTACACCCAGTGTTAGACTAGCCATATCACCCTATCCTACACTTACACCCAGTGTTAAACTTGCTATATCACCCTCTCATCCTACACTTACACCCAATGTTAGACTTGCTATATCACCCTCCCATCCTACACTTACACCCAGTGTTAGACTTACTATATCACTCTCCCATCCTACACTTACACCCAGTGTTAGACTTGCTATATCACCCTCCCATCCTACACTTACACCCAGTGTTAGAATTGCTATATCACCCTACCATCCTACACTTACACACAGTGTAAGACTTGCTATATCACCCTCCCATCCTACACTTACACCCAGTGTTAGACTTGCTATATCACCCTCCCCATCCTACACTTACACACAGTGTTAGACTTGATATATCACCCTCCCCATCCTACATTTACACCCAGTGTTAGACTTACTATATCACCCTACCATCCTACACTTACACACAGTGTAAGACTTGCTATATCACCCTCCCATCCTACACTTACACCCAGTGTTAGACTTGCTATATCACCCTCCCATCCTACACTTACACCCAGTGTTAGACTTGCTATATCACCCTCCCCATCCTACATTTACACCCAGTGTTAGACTTGCTATATCAAACTCCTCATCCTACACTTACACACAATGTTAGACTTGACATATCACCCTCCTAATCCTACACTTACACCCAGTGTTAGACTTACTATATCACCCTCCCATCCTACACTTACACCCAGTGTTAGACTTACTATATCACCCTCCCATCCTACACTTACACCCAGTGTTAGACTTACTATATCACCCTCCCATCCTAAACTTACACACAGTGTTAGACTTGCTATATCACCCTCCCCATTCTACACTTACACACAGTGTTAGACTTGCTATATCACCCTTCCCATCCTACACTTACTCACAGTGTTAGTCTTGCTATATCACCCTCCCCATCCTACACTTACACACAGTGTTTGATTTGCTATATCACGCTCCCCATCCTACACTTACACACAGTGTTAGACTTGCTATATCACTCTCCCCATCCTACACTTACACACAGTGTTAGACTTGATATATCACTCTCCCCATCCTACACTTACACCCAGTGTTAGACTTGCAATATCACCCTCCCATCCTACACTTACACCCAGTGTTAGACTTACTATATCACCCTCCCATAATACACTTACACCCAATGTTAGACTTACTATATCACCCTCCCATCCTACACTTACACCCAGTGTTAGACTTACTATATCACCCTCCCATCCTACACTTACACCCAGTGTTAGACTTACTATATCACCCTCCCATCCTACACTTACACCCAGTGTTAGACTTACTATATCACCCTCCCATCCTACACTTACACCCAGTGTTAGACTTACAATATCACCCTCCCATCCTACACTTACACCCAGTGTTAGACTTGCTATATCACCCTCCCATCCTACACTTACACACAGTTTTAGACTTGCTATATCACCCTCCAATCCTACACTTACACCCAGTGTTAGACTTGCTATATCACCCTCCCCATCCTACACTTACACCCAGTGTTAGACTTGCTATATCAAACTCCTCATCCTACACTTACACACAGTGTTAGACTTGATATATCACCCTCCTCATCCTACACTTACGCACAGTGTTAGATTTGCTATATCACCCTCCCCATCCTACACTTACACGCAGTGTTAGACTTGATATATCACCCTCCCCATCCTACACTTATACACAGTGTTAGACTTGATATATCACCCTCCCCATCCTACACTTACATACAGTGTTAGACTTGCTATATCACCCTCCCCATCCTACACTTACACACAGTGTTAGACTTGCTATATCGCCCTCCCCATTCTACACTAACACACAGTGTTAGACTTGATATATCACCCTCCCCATCCTACACTTACACACAGTGTTAGACTTGCTATATCACCCCCCCCATTCTACACTTACACACAGTGTTAGGCTTGCTATATCACCCTTCCCATTTTACACTTACTCACAGTGTTAGTCTTGCTATATCACCCTCCCCATCCTACACTTACACACAGTGTTTGATTTGCTATATCACGCTCCCCATCCTACACTTACAAACAGTGTTAGACTTGCTATATCACTCTCCCCATCCTACACTTACACACAGTGTTAGACTTGATATATCACTCTCCCCATCCTACACTTACACCCAGTGTTAGACTTGCAATATCACCCTCCCATCCTACACTTACACCCAGTGTTAGACTTGCGATATCACCCTCCCATCCTACACTTACACCCAGTGTTAGACTTGCTATATCACCCTCCCATCCTACACTTACACCCAGTGTTAGACTTGTTATATTACCCTCCCCACCCTACAGTTACACTCAGTGTTAGACTTGCTATATCACCCTCCCCATCCTACACTTACACACAGTGTTAGACTTGATATATCACCCTCCCCATCCAACATTTACACACAGTGTTAGACTTGATATATCACCCTCCCCATCCTACACTTACACACAGTGTTAGACTTGCTATATCACCCTCCTCATCCTACACTTACACACAGTGTTAGACTTCATATATCACCCTCCCCACCCTACACTTATACACACTGTTAGACTTGATATATCACCCTCCCCATCATACACTTACACACAGTGTTAGACTTGCTATATCACCCTCCCCATCCTACACTTACACCCACTGTTAGACTTGCTATATCACCCTCCCCATCCTACACTTACACCCAGTGTTAGACTTGCTATATCACCCTTCCCATTATACACTTTCTCACAGTGTTAAACTTGCTATATCACCCTCCCCATCCTACACTTACACACAAGTGTTAGATGTGCTATATCACCCTCCCCATCCTACACTTACACATAGTGTTAGACTTGCTATATCACTCTCCCCATCCTACACTTACACACAGTGTCAGACTTGCTTTATCACAATCCCCATCCTACACTTACACACAGTGTTAGACTTGATGTATCACCCTCCCCATCCTACACTTACACACAGTGTTTGACTTGCTATATCACACTCCCCATCCTACACTTTCACACAGTGTTAGACTTGATATATCACCCACCCCATCCTACACTTACACCCAGTGTTAGACTTGATATATCACCCTCCTCATCCTACACTTAGTGTTAGACTTGATATATCACCCTCCCCATCCTACACTTACACACAATGTTAGACTTGCTATATCACCCTCCCCGTCCTACACTACACACAGTGTTAGACTTGATATATTACCCTCCCCATCCTACACTTACAGCGTTAGACTTGATATATCACCCTCCCCATCCTACACTTACACACAGTGTTAGACTTGATATATCACCCTCCCCATCCTA
Organism: Cherax quadricarinatus; assembly: GCF_038502225.1. NCBI lineage: Eukaryota > Metazoa > Arthropoda > Malacostraca > Decapoda > Parastacidae > Cherax > Cherax quadricarinatus. The sequence goes on along the minus strand of NC_091306.1, from coordinate 38,608,915 downwards.
CACTTACAGCGTTAGACTTGATATATCACCCTCCCCATCCTACACTTACTCACGGTGTTAGACTTGCTATATCACCCTCCCCATCCTACACTTACACACAGTGTTAGACTTGATATATCACCCTCCCCATCCTACACTTACAGCGTTAGACTTGATATATCACCCTCCCCATCCTACACTTACTCACGGTGTTAGACTTGCTATATCACCCTCCCCGTCCTACACTTACACACAGCGTTAGACTTGATATATCACCCTCCCCATCCTACACTTACACAGAGCGTTAGACTTGATATATCACCCTCCCCATCCTACACTTACACACAGCGTTAGACTTGATATATCACCCTCCCCATCCTACACTTACACACAGTGCTAGACTTGCTATATCACCCTTCCCATCCTACACTTACAGTGTTAGACTTGCTATATCACCCTCCCCATCTTACACTTACACACAGTGTGAGACTTGTTATATCACCCTCCCCATCCTACACTTACACACAGTGTTGGATTTGCTATATCACCCTCCCCATCCTACACTTACACACAGTGTTAGACTTGATATATCACCCTCCCCATCCTACACTTACACACAGTGTTAGACTTTATATATCACCCTCCCCATCCTACACTTACACACAGTGTTAGACTTGATATATCACCCTCCTCATCCTACACTTACAGTGTTAGACTTGATATATCACCCTCCCCATCCTACACTTACACACAGTGTTAGACTTGCTATATCACCCTCCCCATCCTACACTACACACAGTGTTAGACTTGATATATCACCCTCCCCATCCTACACTCACACCCAGTGTTAGACTTGATACATCACCCTCCCCATCCTACACTTACACACAGTGTTAGACTTGATATATCACCCTCCCCATCCTACACTTACACACAGTGTTAGACTTGCTATATCACCCTCCCCATTCTACACTTACATACAGTGTTAGACTTGATATATCACCCTCCCCATCCTACACTTACACACAGTGTGAGACTTGCTATATCACCCTTCCCATCCTAAACTTACTCACAGTGTTAGACTTGCTATATCACCCTCCCCATCCTACACTTACACACAGTGTGAGACTTGCTATATCACCCTCCCCATCCTACACTTACACACAGTGATAGATTTGCTATATCACCCTCCCCATCCTACACTTACACACAGTGTTAGACTTGATATATCACCCTCCCCATCCTACACTTACACACAGCGTTAGACTTGATATATCACCCTCCCCATCCTACACTTACACACAGCGTTAGGCTTGATATATCACCCTCCCCATCCTACACTTACACACAGTGTTAGACTTGCTATATCACCCTTCCCATCCTACACTTACTCACAGTGTTAGACTTGCTATATCTCCCTCCCCATCCTACACTTACACACAGTGTGAGACTTGCTATATCACCCTCCCCATCCTACACTTACACACAGTGTTAGACTTGCTATATCACTCTCCCCATCCTACACTTACACACAGTGTTAGACTTGATATATCACCCTCCCCATCCTACACTTACACACAGTGCTAGACTTGATATATCACCCTCCCCATCCTACACTTACACACAGTGTTAGACTTGATATATCACCCTCCTCATCCTACACTTACAGTGTTAGACTTGATATATCACCCTCCCCATCCTACACTTACACACAGTGTTAGACTTGATATATCACCCTCCCCATCCTACACTTACACCCAGTGTTAGACTTGATACATCACCATCCCCATCCTACACTTACACACAGTGTTAGACTTGATATATCACCCTCCCCATCCTACACTTACACACAGTGTTAGACTTGCTATATCACCCTCCCCATTCTACACTTACACACAGTGTTAGACTTGATATATCACCCTCCCCATCCTACACTTACGCACAGTGTTAGACTTGATATATCACCCTCCTCATCCTACACTTACAGTGTTAGACTTGATATATCACACTCCCCATCCTACACTTACACACAGTGTTAGACTTGTTATATCACCCTCCCCATCCTACACTACACACAGTGTTAGACTTGATATATCACCCTCCCCATCCTACACTTACACCCAGTGTTAGACTTGATATATCACCCTCCCCATCCTACACTTACACACAGTGTTAGACTTGATATATCACCCTCCCCATCCTACACTTACACACAGCGTTAGACTTGATATATCACCCTCCCCATCCTACACTTACACACAGCGTTAGACTTGATATATCACCCTCTCCATCCTACACTTACACACAGTGTTAGGCTTGATATATCACCCTTCCCATCCTACACTTACACACAGTGTTAGACTTGCTATATCACCCTCCCCATCCTACACTACACACAGTGTTAGACTTGATATATCACCCTCCCCATCCTACACTTACACACGGTGTTAGACTTGATATATCACCCTCCCCATCCTACACTTACACACAGCGTTAGGCTTGATATATCACCCTCCCCATCCTACACATACACACAGTGTTAGACTTGCTATATCACCCTTCCCATCCTACACTTACTCACAGTGTTAGACTTGCTATATCACCCTCCCCATCCTACACTTACACACAGTGTGAGACTTGCTATATCACTCTCCCCATCCTACACTTACACACAGTGTTAGACTTGATATATCACTCTCCCCATCCTACACTTACACCCAGTGTTAGACTTGCAATATCACCCTCCCATCCTACACTTACACCCAGTGTTAGACTTACTATATCACCCTCCCATAATACACTTACACCCAATGTTAGACTTACTATATCACCCTCCCATCCTACACTTACACCCAGTGTTAGACTTACTATATCACCCTCCCATCCTACACTTACACCCAGTGTTAGACTTACTATATCACCCTCCCATCCTACACTTACACCCAGTGTTAGACTTACTATATCACCCTCCCATCCTACACTTACACCCAGTGTTAGACTTACAATATCACCCTCCCATCCTACACTTACACCCAGTGTTAGACTTGCTATATCACCCTCCCATCCTACACTTACACACAGTTTTAGACTTGCTATATCACCCTCCAATCCTACACTTACACCCAGTGTTAGACTTGCTATATCACCCTCCCCATCCTACACTTACACCCAGTGTTAGACTTGCTATATCAAACTCCTCATCCTACACTTACACACAGTGTTAGACTTGATATATCACCCTCCTCATCCTACACTTACGCACAGTGTTAGATTTGCTATATCACCCTCCCCATCCTACACTTACACGCAGTGTTAGACTTGATATATCACCCTCCCCATCCTACACTTATACACAGTGTTAGACTTGATATATCACCCTCCCCATCCTACACTTACATACAGTGTTAGACTTGCTATATCACCCTCCCCATCCTACACTTACACACAGTGTTAGACTTGCTATATCGCCCTCCCCATTCTACACTAACACACAGTGTTAGACTTGATATATCACCCTCCCCATCCTACACTTACACACAGTGTTAGACTTGCTATATCACCCCCCCCATTCTACACTTACACACAGTGTTAGACTTGCTATATCACCCTTCCCATTTTACACTTACTCACAGTGTTAGTCTTGCTATATCACCCTCCCCATCCTACACTTACACACAGTGTTTGATTTGCTATATCACGCTCCCCATCCTACACTTACAAACAGTGTTAGACTTGCTATATCACTCTCCCCATCCTACACTTACACACAGTGTTAGACTTGATATATCACTCTCCCCATCCTACACTTACACCCAGTGTTAGACTTGCAATATCACCCTCCCATCCTACACTTACACCCAGTGTTAGACTTGCGATATCACCCTCCCATCCTACACTTACACCCAGTGTTAGACTTGCTATATCACCCTCCCATCCTACACTTACACCCAGTGTTAGACTTGTTATATTACCCTCCCCACCCTACAGTTACACTCAGTGTTAGACTTGCTATATCACCCTCCCCATCCTACACTTACACACAGTGTTAGACTTGATATATCACCCTCCCCATCCAACATTTACACACAGTGTTAGACTTGATATATCACCCTCCCCATCCTACACTTACACACAGTGTTAGACTTGCTATATCACCCTCCTCATCCTACACTTACACACAGTGTTAGACTTCATATATCACCCTCCCCACCCTACACTTATACACACTGTTAGACTTGATATATCACCCTCCCCATCATACACTTACACACAGTGTTAGACTTGCTATATCACCCTCCCCATCCTACACTTACACCCACTGTTAGACTTGCTATATCACCCTCCCCATCCTACACTTACACCCAGTGTTAGACTTGCTATATCACCCTTCCCATTATACACTTTCTCACAGTGTTAAACTTGCTATATCACCCTCCCCATCCTACACTTACACACAAGTGTTAGATGTGCTATATCACCCTCCCCATCCTACACTTACACATAGTGTTAGACTTGCTATATCACTCTCCCCATCCTACACTTACACACAGTGTCAGACTTGCTTTATCACAGTCCCCATCCTACACTTACACACAGTGTTAGACTTGATGTATCACCCTCCCCATCCTACACTTACACACAGTGTTTGACTTGCTATATCACACTCCCCATCCTACACTTTCACACAGTGTTAGACTTGATATATCACCCACCCCATCCTACACTTACACCCAGTGTTAGACTTGATATATCACCCTCCTCATCCTACACTTAGTGTTAGACTTGATATATCACCCTCCCCATCCTACACTTACACACAATGTTAGACTTGCTATATCACCCTCCCCGTCCTACACTACACACAGTGTTAGACTTGATATATTACCCTCCCCATCCTACACTTACAGCGTTAGACTTGATATATCACCCTCCCCATCCTACACTTACACACAGTGTTAGACTTGATATATCACCCTCCCCATCCTACACTTACAGCGTTAGACTTGATATATCACCCTCCCCATCCTACACTTACTCACGGTGTTAGACTTGCTATATCACCCTCCCCATCCTACACTTACACACAGTGTTAGACTTGATATATCACCCTCCCCATCCTACACTTACAGCGTTAGACTTGATATATCACCCTCCCCATCCTACACTTACTCACGGTGTTAGACTTGCTATATCACCCTCCCCGTCCTACACTTACACACAGCGTTAGACTTGATATATCACCCTCCCCATCCTACACTTACACAGAGCGTTAGACTTGATATATCACCCTCCCCATCCTACACTTACACACAGCGTTAGACTTGATATATCACCCTCCCCATCCTACACTTACACACAGTGCTAGACTTGCTATATCACCCTTCCCATCCTACACTTACAGTGTTAGACTTGCTATATCACCCTCCCCATCTTACACTTACACACAGTGTGAGACTTGTTATATCACCCTCCCCATCCTACACTTACACACAGTGTTGGATTTGCTATATCACCCTCCCCATCCTACACTTACACACAGTGTTAGACTTGATATATCACCCTCCCCATCCTACACTTACACACAGTGTTAGACTTTATATATCACCCTCCCCATCCTACACTTACACACAGTGTTAGACTTGATATATCACCCTCCTCATCCTACACTTACAGTGTTAGACTTGATATATCACCCTCCCCATCCTACACTTACACACAGTGTTAGACTTGCTATATCACCCTCCCCATCCTACACTACACACAGTGTTAGACTTGATATATCACCCTCCCCATCCTACACTCACACCCAGTGTTAGACTTGATACATCACCCTCCCCATCCTACACTTACACACAGTGTTAGACTTGATATATCACCCTCCCCATCCTACACTTACACACAGTGTTAGACTTGCTATATCACCCTCCCCATTCTACACTTACATACAGTGTTAGACTTGATATATCACCCTCCCCATCCTACACTTACACACAGTGTGAGACTTGCTATATCACCCTTCCCATCCTAAACTTACTCACAGTGTTAGACTTGCTATATCACCCTCCCCATCCTACACTTACACACAGTGTGAGACTTGCTATATCACCCTCCCCATCCTACACTTACACACAGTGATAGATTTGCTATATCACCCTCCCCATCCTACACTTACACACAGTGTTAGACTTGATATATCACCCTCCCCATCCTACACTTACACACAGCGTTAGACTTGATATATCACCCTCCCCATCCTACACTTACACACAGCGTTAGGCTTGATATATCACCCTCCCCATCCTACACTTACACACAGTGTTAGACTTGCTATATCACCCTTCCCATCCTACACTTACTCACAGTGTTAGACTTGCTATATCTCCCTCCCCATCCTACACTTACACACAGTGTGAGACTTGCTATATCACCCTCCCCATCCTACACTTACACACAGTGTTAGACTTGCTATATCACTCTCCCCATCCTACACTTACACACAGTGTTAGACTTGATATATCACCCTCCCCATCCTACACTTACACACAGTGCTAGACTTGATATATCACCCTCCCCATCCTACACTTACACACAGTGTTAGACTTGATATATCACCCTCCTCATCCTACACTTACAGTGTTAGACTTGATATATCACCCTCCCCATCCTACACTTACACACAGTGTTAGACTTGATATATCACCCTCCCCATCCTACACTTACACCCAGTGTTAGACTTGATACATCACCATCCCCATCCTACACTTACACACAGTGTTAGACTTGATATATCACCCTCCCCATCCTACACTTACACACAGTGTTAGACTTGCTATATCACCCTCCCCATTCTACACTTACACACAGTGTTAGACTTGATATATCACCCTCCCCATCCTACACTTACGCACAGTGTTAGACTTGATATATCACCCTCCTCATCCTACACTTACAGTGTTAGACTTGATATATCACACTCCCCATCCTACACTTACACACAGTGTTAGACTTGTTATATCACCCTCCCCATCCTACACTACACACAGTGTTAGACTTGATATATCACCCTCCCCATCCTACACTTACACCCAGTGTTAGACTTGATATATCACCCTCCCCATCCTACACTTACACACAGTGTTAGACTTGATATATCACCCTCCCCATCCTACACTTACACACAGCGTTAGACTTGATATATCACCCTCCCCATCCTACACTTACACACAGCGTTAGACTTGATATATCACCCTCTCCATCCTACACTTACACACAGTGTTAGGCTTGATATATCACCCTTCCCATCCTACACTTACACACAGTGTTAGACTTGCTATATCACCCTCCCCATCCTACACTACACACAGTGTTAGACTTGATATATCACCCTCCCCATCCTACACTTACACACGGTGTTAGACTTGATATATCACCCTCCCCATCCTACACTTACACACAGCGTTAGGCTTGATATATCACCCTCCCCATCCTACACATACACACAGTGTTAGACTTGCTATATCACCCTTCCCATCCTACACTTACTCACAGTGTTAGACTTGCTATATCACCCTCCCCATCCTACACTTACACACAGTGTTAGACTTGCTATATCACCCTACCCATCCTACACTTAAACACAGTGTTGGACTTGATATATCACTCTCCCCATCCTACACTTACACCCAGTGTTAGACTTGCAATATCACCCTCCCCATCCTACACTTACACACAGTGTTAGACTTGATATATCACCCTCCCCATCCTACACTTACACACAGTGTTAGACTTGATATATCACCCTCCCCATCCTACACTTACACACAGTGTTAGACTTGATATATCACCCTCCTCATCCTACACTTACAGTGTTAGACTTGATATATCACCCTCCCCATCCTACACTTACACACAGTGTTAGACTTGATATATCACCCTCCCCATCCTACACTTACACCCAGTGTTAGACTTGATACATCACCATCCCCATCCTACACTTACACACAGTGTTAGACTTGATATATCACCCTCCCCATCCTACACTTACACACAGTGTTAGACTTGCTATATCACCCTCCCCATTCTACACTTACACACAGTGTTAGACTTGATATATCACCCTCCCCATCCTACACTTACGCACAGTGTTAGACTTGATATATCACCCTCCTCATCCTACACTTACAGTGTTAGACTTGATATATCACACTCCCCATCCTACACTTACACCCAGTGTTAGACTTACTATATCACCCTCCCATAATACACTTACACCCAATGTTAGACTTACTATATCACCCTCCCATCCTACACTTACACCCAGTGTTAGACTTACTATATCACCCTCCCATCCTACACTTACACCCAGTGTTAGACTTACTATATCACCCTCCCATCCTACACTTACACCCAGTGTTAGACTTACTATATCACCCTCCCATCCTACACTTACACCCAGTGTTAGACTTACAATATCACCCTCCCATCCTACACTTACACCCAGTGTTAGACTTGCTATATCACCCTCCCATCCTACACTTACACACAGTTTTAGACTTGCTATATCACCCTCCAATCCTACACTTACACCCAGTGTTAGACTTGCTATATCACCCTCCCCATCCTACACTTACACCCAGTGTTAGACTTGCTATATCAAACTCCTCATCCTACACTTACACACAGTGTTAGACTTGATATATCACCCTCCTCATCCTACACTTACGCACAGTGTTAGATTTGCTATATCACCCTCCCCATCCTACACTTACACGCAGTGTTAGACTTGATATATCACCCTCCCCATCCTACACTTATACACAGTGTTAGACTTGATATATCACCCTCCCCATCCTACACTTACATACAGTGTTAGACTTGCTATATCACCCTCCCCATCCTACACTTACACACAGTGTTAGACTTGCTATATCGCCCTCCCCATTCTACACTAACACACAGTGTTAGACTTGATATATCACCCTCCCCATCCTACACTTACACACAGTGTTAGACTTGCTATATCACCCCCCCCATTCTACACTTACACACAGTGTTAGACTTGCTATATCACCCTTCCCATTTTACACTTACTCACAGTGTTAGTCTTGCTATATCACCCTCCCCATCCTACACTTACACACAGTGTTTGATTTGCTATATCACGCTCCCCATCCTACACTTACAAACAGTGTTAGACTTGCTATATCACTCTCCCCATCCTACACTTACACACAGTGTTAGACTTGATATATCACTCTCCCCATCCTACACTTACACCCAGTGTTAGACTTGCAATATCACCCTCCCATCCTACACTTACACCCAGTGTTAGACTTGCGATATCACCCTCCCATCCTACACTTACACCCAGTGTTAGACTTGCTATATCACCCTCCCATCCTACACTTACACCCAGTGTTAGACTTGTTATATTACCCTCCCCACCCTACAGTTACACTCAGTGTTAGACTTGCTATATCACCCTCCCCATCCTACACTTACACACAGTGTTAGACTTGATATATCACCCTCCCCATCCAACATTTACACACAGTGTTAGACTTGATATATCACCCTCCCCATCCTACACTTACACACAGTGTTAGACTTGCTATATCACCCTCCTCATCCTACACTTACACACAGTGTTAGACTTCATATATCACCCTCCCCACCCTACACTTATACACACTGTTAGACTTGATATATCACCCTCCCCATCATACACTTACACACAGTGTTAGACTTGCTATATCACCCTCCCCATCCTACACTTACACCCACTGTTAGACTTGCTATATCACCCTCCCCATCCTACACTTACACCCAGTGTTAGACTTGCTATATCACCCTTCCCATTATACACTTTCTCACAGTGTTAAACTTGCTATATCACCCTCCCCATCCTACACTTACACACAAGTGTTAGATGTGCTATATCACCCTCCCCATCCTACACTTACACATAGTGTTAGACTTGCTATATCACTCTCCCCATCCTACACTTACACACAGTGTCAGACTTGCTTTATCACAATCCCCATCCTACACTTACACACAGTGTTAGACTTGATGTATCACCCTCCCCATCCTACACTTACACACAGTGTTTGACTTGCTATATCACACTCCCCATCCTACACTTTCACACAGTGTTAGACTTGATATATCACCCACCCCATCCTACACTTACACCCAGTGTTAGACTTGATATATCACCCTCCTCATCCTACACTTAGTGTTAGACTTGATATATCACCCTCCCCATCCTACACTTACACACAATGTTAGACTTGCTATATCACCCTCCCCGTCCTACACTACACACAGTGTTAGACTTGATATATTACCCTCCCCATCCTACACTTACAGCGTTAGACTTGATATATCACCCTCCCCATCCTACACTTACACACAGTGTTAGACTTGATATATCACCCTCCCCATCCTACACTTACAGCGTTAGACTTGATATATCACCCTCCCCATCCTACACTTACTCACGGTGTTAGACTTGCTATATCACCCTCCCCATCCTACACTTACACACAGTGTTAGACTTGATATATCACCCTCCCCATCCTACACTTACAGCGTTAGACTTGATATATCACCCTCCCCATCCTACACTTACTCACGGTGTTAGACTTGCTATATCACCCTCCCCGTCCTACACTTACACACAGCGTTAGACTTGATATATCACCCTCCCCATCCTACACTTACACAGAGCGTTAGACTTGATATATCACCCTCCCCATCCTACACTTACACACAGCGTTAGACTTGATATATCACCCTCCCCATCCTACACTTACACACAGTGCTAGACTTGCTATATCACCCTTCCCATCCTACACTTACAGTGTTAGACTTGCTATATCACCCTCCCCATCTTACACTTACACACAGTGTGAGACTTGTTATATCACCCTCCCCATCCTACACTTACACACAGTGTTGGATTTGCTATATCACCCTCCCCATCCTACACTTACACACAGTGTTAGACTTGATATATCACCCTCCCCATCCTACACTTACACACAGTGTTAGACTTTATATATCACCCTCCCCATCCTACACTTACACACAGTGTTAGACTTGATATATCACCCTCCTCATCCTACACTTACAGTGTTAGACTTGATATATCACCCTCCCCATCCTACACTTACACACAGTGTTAGACTTGCTATATCACCCTCCCCATCCTACACTACACACAGTGTTAGACTTGATATATCACCCTCCCCATCCTACACTCACACCCAGTGTTAGACTTGATACATCACCCTCCCCATCCTACACTTACACACAGTGTTAGACTTGATATATCACCCTCCCCATCCTACACTTACACACAGTGTTAGACTTGCTATATCACCCTCCCCATTCTACACTTACATACAGTGTTAGACTTGATATATCACCCTCCCCATCCTACACTTACACACAGTGTGAGACTTGCTATATCACCCTTCCCATCCTAAACTTACTCACAGTGTTAGACTTGCTATATCACCCTCCCCATCCTACACTTACACACAGTGTGAGACTTGCTATATCACCCTCCCCATCCTACACTTACACACAGTGATAGATTTGCTATATCACCCTCCCCATCCTACACTTACACACAGTGTTAGACTTGATATATCACCCTCCCCATCCTACACTTACACACAGCGTTAGACTTGATATATCACCCTCCCCATCCTACACTTACACACAGCGTTAGGCTTGATATATCACCCTCCCCATCCTACACTTACACACAGTGTTAGACTTGCTATATCACCCTTCCCATCCTACACTTACTCACAGTGTTAGACTTGCTATATCTCCCTCCCCATCCTACACTTACACACAGTGTGAGACTTGCTATATCACCCTCCCCATCCTACACTTACACACAGTGTTAGACTTGCTATATCACTCTCCCCATCCTACACTTACACACAGTGTTAGACTTGATATATCACCCTCCCCATCCTACACTTACACACAGTGCTAGACTTGATATATCACCCTCCCCATCCTACACTTACACACAGTGTTAGACTTGATATATCACCCTCCTCATCCTACACTTACAGTGTTAGACTTGATATATCACCCTCCCCATCCTACACTTACACACAGTGTTAGACTTGATATATCACCCTCCCCATCCTACACTTACACCCAGTGTTAGACTTGATACATCACCATCCCCATCCTACACTTACACACAGTGTTAGACTTGATATATCACCCTCCCCATCCTACACTTACACACAGTGTTAGACTTGCTATATCACCCTCCCCATTCTACACTTACACACAGTGTTAGACTTGATATATCACCCTCCCCATCCTACACTTACGCACAGTGTTAGACTTGATATATCACCCTCCTCATCCTACACTTACAGTGTTAGACTTGATATATCACACTCCCCATCCTACACTTACACACAGTGTTAGACTTGTTATATCACCCTCCCCATCCTACACTACACACAGTGTTAGACTTGATATATCACCCTCCCCATCCTACACTTACACCCAGTGTTAGACTTGATATATCACCCTCCCCATCCTACACTTACACACAGTGTTAGACTTGATATATCACCCTCCCCATCCTACACTTACACACAGCGTTAGACTTGATATATCACCCTCCCCATCCTACACTTACACACAGCGTTAGACTTGATATATCACCCTCTCCATCCTACACTTACACACAGTGTTAGGCTTGATATATCACCCTTCCCATCCTACACTTACACACAGTGTTAGACTTGCTATATCACCCTCCCCATCCTACACTACACACAGTGTTAGACTTGATATATCACCCTCCCCATCCTACACTTACACACGGTGTTAGACTTGATATATCACCCTCCCCATCCTACACTTACACACAGCGTTAGGCTTGATATATCACCCTCCCCATCCTACACATACACACAGTGTTAGACTTGCTATATCACCCTTCCCATCCTACACTTACTCACAGTGTTAGACTTGCTATATCACCCTCCCCATCCTACACTTACACACAGTGTGAGACTTGCTATATCACCCTCCCCATCCTACACTTATACACAGTGTTGGATTTGCTATATCACCCTCCCCATCCTACACTTACACACAGTGTTAGACTTGCTATATCACTCTCCCCATCCTACACTTACACACAGTGTTAGACTTGATATATCACCCTCCCCATCCTACACTTACACACAGTGTTAGACTTGATATATCACCCTCCCCATCCTACACTTACACACAGTGTTAGACTTGATATATCACCCTCCTCATCCTACACTTACAGTGTTAGACTTGATATATCACCCTCCCCATCCTACACTTACACACAGTGTTAGACTTGATATATCACCCTCCCCATCCTACACTTACACCCAGTGTTAGACTTGATACATCACCATCCCCATCCTACACTTACACACAGTGTTAGACTTGATATATCACCCTCCCCATCCTACACTTACACACAGTGTTAGACTTGCTATATCACCCTCCCCATTCTACACTTACACACAGTGTTAGACTTGATATATCACCCTCCCCATCCTACACTTACGCACAGTGTTAGACTTGATATATCACCCTCCTCATCCTACACTTACAGTGTTAGACTTGATATATCACACTCCCCATCCTACACTTACACACAGTGTTAGACTTGCTATATCACCCTCCCCATCCTACACTACACACAGTGTTAGACTTGATATATCACCCTCCCCATCCTACACTTACACCCAGTGTTAGACTTGATATATCACCCTCCCCATCCTACACTTACACACAGCGTTAGACTTGATATATCACCCTCTCCATCCTACACTTACACACAGTGTTAGGCTTGATATATCACCCTTCCCATCCTACACTTACACACAGTGTTAGACTTGCTATATCACCCTCCCCATCCTACACTACACACAGTGTTAGACTTGATATATCAGCCTCCCCATCCTACACTTACACCCAGTGTTAGACTTGATATATCACCCTCCCCATCCTACACTTACACACAGTGTTAGACTTGATATATCACCCTCCCCATCCTACACTTATAGACAGTGTTAGACTTGATATATCACCCTTCCCATCCTACACTTACACACGGTGTTAGACTTGATATATCACCCTCCCCATCTTACACTTACACCCACTGTCAGACTTGATATATCACATTCTTCATCCTACACTTACACACAGTGTTAGACTTGCTCTATCACCCTCCCCATCCTACACTTACACAGTGTTAGACTTGCTATATCACCCTCCCCATCCTACACTTACACACAGTGTTAGACTTGCTATATCACCCTTCCCATCCTACACTTACTCACAGTGTTAGACTTGCTATATCACCCTCCCCATCCTACACTTACACACATTGTTAGATTTGCTATATCACCCTTCCCATCCTACACTTACACACAGTGTTAGACTTGCTATATCACCCTCCCCATCCTACACTTACACACAGTGTTAGACTTGCTTTATCACAATCCCCATCCTACACTTACACACAGTGTTAGACTTGATATATCACCCTACCCATCCTACACTTACACACAGTGTTTGACTTGCTATATCACACTCCCCATCCTACACTTACACACAGTGTTAGACTTGATATATCACTCTCCCCATCCTACACTTACACCCAGTGTTAGACTTGATATATCACCCTCTCATCCTACACTTACACCCAGTGTTAGACTTGCTATATCACCCTCCCATCCTACACTTACACCCAGTGTTAGACTTGCTATATCACCCTCCCATCCTACACTTACACCCAGTGTTAGACTTGCTATATCACCCTCCCCACCCTACATTTACACTCAGTGTTAGACTTGCTATATCACACTCCCCATCCTACACTTACACCCAGTGTTAGACTTGCTATATCACCCTCCTCATCCTACACTTACACACAGTGTTAGACTTGATATATCACCCTCTCCATCCTACACTTATACACAGTGTTAGACTTGATATATCACCCTCTCCATCCTACACTTACACACAGTGTTAGACTTGCTATATCACCCTCCCTATCCTACACTTACACACAGTGTTAGACTTGCTATATCACCCTTCCCATCCTACACTTACTCCCAGTGTTAGACTTGCTTTATCACCCTCCCTATCCTGCACTTACACACAGTGTTAGACTTGATATATCAACCTCCCCATCCTACACTTACACACAGTGTTAGACTTGATATATCACCCTCCTCATCCTACACTTACAGTGTTAGACTTGATATATCACCCTCCCCATTCTACACTTACAGTGTTAGACTTGCTATATCACCCTCCCCATCCTACACTACACACAGTGTTAGACTTGATATATCACCCTCCCCATCATACACTTACACCCAGTGTTAGACTTGATATATCACCCTCCCCATCCTACACTTACACACAGTGTTAGACTTGCTATATCAAACTCCTCATCCTACACTTACACACAGTGTTAGACTTGATATATCACCCTCCTCATCCTACACTTACGCACAGTGTTAGATTTGCTATATCACCCTCCCCATCCTACACTTACACGCAGTGTTAGACTTGATATATCACCCTCCCCATCCTACACTTATACACAGTGTTAGACTTGATATATCACCCTCCCCATCCTACACTTACATACAGTGTTAGACTTGCTATATCACCCTCCCCATCCTACACTTACACACAGTGTTAGACTTGCTATATCGCCCTCCCCATTCTACACTTACACACAGTGTTAGACTTGATATATCACCCTCCCCATCCTACACTTACACACAGTGTTAGACTTGCTATATCACCCTCCCCATTCTACACTTACACACAGTGTTAGACTTGCTATATCACCCTTCCCATTTTACACTTACTCACAGTGTTAGTCTTGCTATATCACCCTCCCCATCCTACACTTACACACAGTGTTTGATTTGCTATATCACGCTCCCCATCCTACACTTACAAACAGTGTTAGACTTGCTATATCACTCTCCCCATCCTACACTTACACACAGTGTTAGACTTGATATATCACTCTCCCCATCCTACACTTACACCCAGTGTTAGACTTGCAATATCACCCTCCCATCCTACACTTACACCCAGTGTTAGACTTGCGATATCACCCTCCCATCCTACACTTACACCCAGTGTTAGACTTGCTATATCACCCTCCCATCCTACACTTACACCCAGTGTTAGACTTGTTATATTACCCTCCCCACCCTACAGTTACACTCAGTGTTAGACTTGCTATATCACCCTCCCCATCCTACACTTACACACAGTGTTAGACTTGATATATCACCCTCCCCATCCAACATTTACACACAGTGTTAGACTTGATATATCACCCTCCCCATCCTACACTTACACACAGTGTTAGACTTGCTATATCACCCTCCTCATCCTACACTTACACACAGTGTTAGACTTCATATATCACCCTCCCCACCCTACACTTATACACACTGTTAGACTTGATATATCACCCTCCCCATCATACACTTACACACAGTGTTAGACTTGCTATATCACCCTCCCCATCCTACACTTACACCCACTGTTAGACTTGCTATATCACCCTCCCCATCCTACACTTACACCCAGTGTTAGACTTGCTATATCACCCTTCCCATTATACACTTTCTCACAGTGTTAAACTTGCTATATCACCCTCCCCATCCTACACTTACACACAAGTGTTAGATGTGCTATATCACCCTCCCCATCCTACACGTACACATAGTGTTAGACTTGCTATATCACTCTCCCCATCCTACACTTACACACAGTGTCAGACTTGCTTTATCACAATCCCCATCCTACACTTACACACAGTGTTAGACTTGATGTATCACCCTCCCCATCCTACACTTACACACAGTGTTTGACTTGCTATATCACCCTCCCCATCCTACACTTTCACACAGTGTTAGACTTGATATATCACCCACCCCATCCTACACTTACACCCAGTGTTAGACTTGATATATCACCCTCCTCATCCTACACTTACACACAATGTTAGACTTGCTATATCACCCTCCCCGGCCTACACTACACACAGTGTTAGACTTGATATATTACCCTCCCCATCCTACACTTACAGCGTTAGACTTGATATATCACCATCCCCATCCTACACTTACACACAGTGTTAGACTTGATATATCACCCTCCCCATCCTACACTTACAGCGTTAGACTTGATATATCACCCTCCCCATCCTACACTTACTCACGGTGTTAGACTTGCTATATCACCCTCCCCATCCTACACTTACACACAGTGTTAGACTTGATATATAACCCTCCCCATCCTACACTTACAGCGTTAGACTTGATATATCACCCTCCCCATCCTACACTTACTCACGGTGTTAGACTTGCTATATCACCCTCCCCGTCCTACACTTACACACAGCGTTAGACTTGATATATCACCCTCCCCATCCTACACTTACACAGAGCGTTAGACTTGATATATCACCCTCCCCATCCTACACTTACACACAGCGTTAGACTTGATATATCACCCTCCCCATCCTACACTTACACACAGTGCTAGACTTGCTATATCACCCTTCCCATCCTACACTTACAGTGTTAGACTTGCTATATCACCCTCCCCATCTTACACTTACACACAGTGTGAGACTTGTTATATCACCCTCCCCATCCTACACTTACACACAGTGTTGGATTTGCTATATCACCCTCCCCATCCTACACTTACACACAGTGTTAGACTTGATATATCACCCTCCCCATCCTACACTTACACACAGTGTTAGACTTTATATATCACCCTCCCCATCCTACACTTACACACAGTGTTAGACTTGATATATCACCCTCCTCATCCTACACTTACAGTGTTAGACTTGATATATCACCCTCCCCATCCTACACTTACACACAGTGTTAGACTTGCTATATCACCCTCCCCATCCTACACTACACACAGTGTTAGACTTGATATATCACCCTCCCCATCCTACACTCACACCCAGTGTTAGACTTGATACATCACCCTCCCCATCCTACACTTACACACAGTGTTAGACTTGATATATCACCCTCCCCATCCTACACTTACACACAGTGTTAGACTTGCTATATCACCCTCCCCATCCTACACTTACATACAGTGTTAGACTTGATATATCACCCTCCCCATCCTACACATACACACAGTGTGAGACTTGCTATATCACCCTTCCCATCCTAAACTTACTCACAGTGTTAGACTTGCTATATCACCCTCCCCATCCTACACTTACACACAGTGTGAGACTTGCTATATCACCCTCCCCATCCTACACTTACACACAGTGATAGATTTGCTATATCACCCTCCCCATCATACACTTACACCCAGTGTTAGACTTGATATATCACCCTCCCCATCCTACACTTACACACAGCGTTAGACTTGATATATCACCCTCTCCATCCTACACTTACACACAGTGTTAGGCTTGATATATCACCCTTCCCATCCTACACTTACACACAGTGTTAGACTTGCTATATCACCCTCCCCATCCTACACTACACACAGTGTTAGACTTGATATATCACCCTCCCCATCCTACACTTACACACGGTGTTAGACTTGATATATCACCCTCCCCATCCTACACTTACACACAGCGTTAGGCTTGATATATCACCCTCCCCATCCTACACATACACACAGTGTTAGACTTGCTATATCACCCTTCCCATCCTACACTTACTCACAGTGTTAGACTTGCTATATCACCCTCCCCATCCTACACTTACACACAGTGTGAGACTTGCTATATCACCCTCCCCATCCTACACTTATACACAGTGTTGGATTTGCTATATCACCCTCCCCATCCTACACTTACACACAGTGTTAGACTTGCTATATCACTCTCCCCATCCTACACTTACACACAGTGTTAGACTTGATATATCACCCTCCCCATCCTACACTTACACACAGTGTTAGACTTGATATATCACCCTCCCCATCCTACACTTACACACAGTGTTAGACTTGATATATCACCCTCCTCATCCTACACTTACAGTGTTAGACTTGATATATCACCCTCCCCATCCTACACTTACACACAGTGTTAGACTTGATATATCACCCTCCCCATCCTACACTTACACCCAGTGTTAGACTTGATACATCACCATCCCCATCCTACACTTACACACAGTGTTAGACTTGATATATCACCCTCCCCATCCTACACTTACACACAGTGTTAGACTTGCTATATCACCCTCCCCATTCTACACTTACACACAGTGTTAGACTTGATATATCACCCTCCCCATCCTACACTTACGCACAGTGTTAGACTTGATATATCACCCTCCTCATCCTACACTTACAGTGTTAGACTTGATATATCACACTCCCCATCCTACACTTACACACAGTGTTAGACTTGCTATATCACCCTCCCCATCCTACACTACACACAGTGTTAGACTTGATATATCACCCTCCCCATCCTACACTTACACCCAGTGTTAGACTTGATATATCACCCTCCCCATCCTACACTTACACACAGTGTTAGACTTGATATATCACCCTCCCCATCCTAAACTTACACAGCGTTAGACTTGATATATCACCCTCCCCATCCTACACTTACACACAGCGTTAGACTTGATATATCACCCTCTCCATCCTACACTTACACACAGTGTTAGGCTTGATATATCACCCTTCCCATCCTACACTTACACACAGTGTTAGACTTGCTATATCACCCTCCCCATCCTACACTACACACAGTGTTAGACTTGATATATCACCCTCCCCATCCTACACTTACACCCAGTGTTAGACTTGATATATCACCCTCCCCATCCTACACTTACACACAGTGTTAGACTTGATATATCACCCTCCCCATCCTACACTTACACACAGTGTTAGACTTGATATATCACCCTTCCCATCCTACACTTACACACGGTGTTAGACTTGATATATCACCCTCCCCATCTTACACTTACACCCACTGTCAGACTTGATATATCACCCTCTCCATCCTACACTTACACACAGTGTTAGACTTGCTCTATCACCCTCCCCATCCTACACTTACACAGTGTTAGACTTGCTATATCACCCTCCCCATCCTACACTTACACACAGTGTTAGACTTGCTATATCACCCTTCCCATCCTACACTTACTCACAGTGTTAGACTTGCTATATCACCCTCCCCATCCTACACTTACACACATTGTTAGATTTGCTATATCACCCTTCCCATCCTACACTTACACACAGTGTTAGACTTGCTATATCACCCTCGCCATCCTACACTTACACACAGTGTTAGACTTGCTTTATCACAATCCCCATCCTACACTTACACACAGTGTTAGACTTGATATATCACCCTCCCCATCCTACACTTACACACAGTGTTTGACTTGCTATATCACACTCCCCATCCTACACTTACACACAGTGTTAGACTTGATATATCACTCTCACCATCCTACACTTACACCCAGTGTTAGACTTGCTATATCACCCTCCCATCCTACACTTACACCCAGTGTTAGACTTGCTATATCACCCTCCCATCCTACACTTACAACCAGTGTTAGACTTGCTATATCACCCTCCCATCCTACACTTACACCCAGTGTTAGACTTGCTATATCACCCTCCCATCCTACACTTACACCCAGTGTTAGACTTGCTATATCACCCTCCCATCCTACACTTACACACAGTGTTAGACTTGCTATATCACACTCCCCATCCTACACTTACACCCAGTGTTAGACTTGCTATATCACCCTCCTCATCCTACACTTACACACAGTGTTAGACTTGATATATCACCCTCTCCATCCTACACTTATACACAGTGTTAGACTTGATATATCACTCTCCCCATCCTACACTTACACCCAGTGTTAGACTTGCAATATCACCCTCCCATCCTACACTTACACCCAGTGTTAGACTTGCGATATCACCCTCCCATCCTACACTTACACCCAGTGTTAGACTTGCTATATCACCCTCCCATCCTACACTTACACCCAGTGTTAGACTTGTTATATTACCCTCCCCACCCTACAGTTACACTCAGTGTTAGACTTGCTATATCACCCTCCCCATCCTACACTTACACACAGTGTTAGACTTGATATATCACCCTCCCCATCCAACATTTACACACAGTGTTAGACTTGATATATCACCCTCCCCATCCTACACTTACACACAGTGTTAGACTTGCTATATCACCCTCCTCATCCTACACTTACACACAGTGTTAGACTTCATATATCACCCTCCCCACCCTACACTTATACACACTGTTAGACTTGATATATCACCCTCCCCATCATACACTTACACACAGTGTTAGACTTGCTATATCACCCTCCCCATCCTACACTTACACCCACTGTTAGACTTGCTATATCACCCTCCCCATCCTACACTTACACCCAGTGTTAGACTTGCTATATCACCCTTCCCATTATACACTTTCTCACAGTGTTAAACTTGCTATATCACCCTCCCCATCCTACACTTACACACAAGTGTTAGATGTGCTATATCACCCTCCCCATCCTACACGTACACATAGTGTTAGACTTGCTATATCACTCTCCCCATCCTACACTTACACACAGTGTCAGACTTGCTTTATCACAATCCCCATCCTACACTTACACACAGTGTTAGACTTGATGTATCACCCTCCCCATCCTACACTTACACACAGTGTTTGACTTGCTATATCACCCTCCCCATCCTACACTTTCACACAGTGTTAGACTTGATATATCACCCACCCCACTCTACACTTACACCCAGTGTTAGACTTGATATATCACCCTCCTCATCCTACACTTAGTGTTAGACTTGATATATCACCCTCCCCATCCTACACTTACACACAATGTTAGACTTGCTATATCACCCTCCCCGTCCTACACTACACACAGTGTTAGACTTGATATATTACCCTCCCCATCCTACACTTACAGCGTTAGACTTGATATATCACCCTCCCCATCCTACACTTACACACAGTGTTAGACTTGATATATCACCCTCCCCATCCTACACTTACAGCGTTAGACTTGATATATCACCCTCCCCATCCTACACTTACTCACGGTGTTAGACTTGCTATATCACCCTCCCCATCCTACACTTACACACAGTGTTAGACTTGATATATAACCCTCCCCATCCTACACTTACAGCGTTAGACTTGATATATCACCCTCCCCATCCTACACTTACTCACGGTGTTAGACTTGCTATATCACCCTCCCCGTCCTACACATACACACAGAGTTAGACTTGATATATCACCCTCCCCATCCTACACTTACACAGAGCGTTAGACTTGATATATCACCCTCCCCATCCTACACTTACACACAGCGTTAGACTTGATATATCACCCTCCCCATCCTAAACTTACACACAGTGCTAGACTTGCTATATCACCCTTCCCATCCTACACTTACAGTGTTAGACTTGCTATATCACCCTCCCCATCTTACACTTACACACAGTGTGAGACTTGTTATATCACCCTCCCCATCCTACACTTACACACAGTGTTGGATTTGCTATATCACCCTCCCCATCCTACACTTACACACAGTGTTAGACTTGATATATCACCCTCCCCATCCTACACTTACACACAGTGTTAGACTTTATATATCACCCTCCCCATCCTACACTTACACACAGTGTTAGACTTGATATATCACCCTCCTCATCCTACACTTACAGTGTTAGACTTGATATATCACCCTCCCCATCCTACACTTACACACAGTGTTAGACTTGCTATATCACCCTCCCCATCCTACACTACACACAGTGTTAGACTTGATATATCACCCTCCCCATCCTACACTCACACCCAGTGTTAGACTTGATACATCACCCTCCCCATCCTACACTTACACACAGTGTTAGACTTGATATATCACCCTCCCCATCCTACACTTACACACAGTGTTAGACTTGCTATATCACCCTCCCCATTCTACACTTACATACAGTGTTAGACTTGATATATCACCCTCCCCATCCTACACTTATACACAGTGTGAGACTTGCTATATCACCCTTCCCATCCTAAACTTACTCACAGTGTTAGACTTGCTATATCACCCTCCCCATCCTACACTTACACACAGTGTGAGACTTGCTATATCACCCTCCCCATCCTACACTTACACACAGTGATAGATTTGCTATATCACCCTCCCCATCATACACTTACACCCAGTGTTAGACTTGATATATCACCCTCCCCATCCTACACTTACACACAGCGTTAGACTTGATATATCACCCTCTCCATCCTACACTTACACACAGTGTTAGGCTTGATATATCACCCTTCCCATCCTACACTTACACACAGTGTTAGACTTGCTATATCACCCTCCCCATCCTACACTACACACAGTGTTAGACTTGATATATCACCCTCCCCATCCTACACTTACACACGGTGTTAGACTTGATATATCACCCTCCCCATCCTACACTTACACACAGCGTTAGGCTTGATATATCACCCTCCCCATCCTACACATACACACAGTGTTAGACTTGCTATATCACCCTTCCCATCCTACACTTACTCACAGTGTTAGACTTGCTATATCACCCTCCCCATCCTACACTTACACACAGTGTGAGACTTGCTATATCACCCTCCCCATCCTACACTTATACACAGTGTTGGATTTGCTATATCACCCTCCCCATCCTACACTTACACACAGTGTTAGACTTGATATATCACCCTCCCCATCCTACACTTACACACAGTGTTAGACTTGATATATCACCCTCCTCATCCTACACTTACAGTGTTAGACTTGATATATCACCCTCCCCATCCTACACTTACACACAGTGTTAGACTTGATATATCACCCTCCCCATCCTACACTTACACCCAGTGTTAGACTTGATACATCACCATCCCCATCCTACACTTACACACAGTGTTAGACTTGATATATCACCCTCCCCATCCTACACTTACACACAGTGTTAGACTTGCTATATCACCCTCCCCATTCTACACTTACACACAGTGTTAGACTTGATATATCACCCTCCCCATCCTACACTTACGCACAGTGTTAGACTTGATATATCACCCTCCTCATCCTACACTTACAGTGTTAGACTTGATATATCACACTCCCCATCCTACACTTACACACAGTGTTAGACTTGCTATATCACCCTCCCCATCCTACACTACACACAGTGTTAGACTTGATATATCACCCTCCCCATCCTACACTTACACCCAGTGTTAGACTTGATATATCACCCTCCCCATCCTACACTTACACACAGTGTTAGACTTGATATATCACCCTCCCCATCCTAAACTTACACAGCGTTAGACTTGATATATCACCCTCCCCATCCTACACTTACACACAGCGTTAGACTTGATATATCACCCTCTCCATCCTACACTTACACACAGTGTTAGGCTTGATATATCACCCTTCCCATCCTACACTTACACACAGTGTTAGACTTGCTATATCACCCTCCCCATCCTACACTACACACAGTGTTAGACTTGATATATCACCCTCCCCATCCTACACTTACACCCAGTGTTAGACTTGATATATCACCCTCCCCATCCTACACTTACACACAGTGTTAGACTTGATATATCACCCTCCCCATCCTACACTTACACACAGTGTTAGACTTGATATATCACCCTTCCCATCCTACACTTACACACGGTGTTAGACTTGATATATCACCCTCCCCATCTTACACTTACACCCACTGTCAGACTTGATATATCACCCTCTCCATCCTACACTTACACACAGTGTTAGACTTGCTCTATCACCCTCCCCATCCTACACTTACACAGTGTTAGACTTGCTATATCACCCTCCCCATCCTACACTTACACACAGTGTTAGACTTGCTATATCACCCTTCCCATCCTACACTTACTCACAGTGTTAGACTTGCTATATCACCCTCCCCATCCTACACTTACACACATTGTTAGATTTGCTATATCACCCTTCCCATCCTACACTTACACACAGTGTTAGACTTGCTATATCACCCTCGCCATCCTACACTTACACACAGTGTTAGACTTGCTTTATCACAATCCCCATCCTACACTTACACACAGTGTTAGACTTGATATATCACCCTCCCCATCCTACACTTACACACAGTGTTTGACTTGCTATATCACACTCCCCATCCTACACTTACACACAGTGTTAGACTTGATATATCACTCTCACCATCCTACACTTACACCCAGTGTTAGACTTGCTATATCACCCTCCCATCCTACACTTACACCCAGTGTTAGACTTGCTATATCACCCTCCCATCCTACACTTACACCCAGTGTTAGACTTGCTATATCACCCTCCCATCCTACACTTACACCCAGTGTTAGACTTGCTATATCACCCTCCCATCCTACACTTACACCCAGTGTTAGACTTGCTATATCACCCTCCCATCCTACACTTACACACAGTGTTAGACTTGCTATATCACACTCCCCATCCTACACTTACACCCAGTGTTAGACTTGCTATATCACCCTCCTCATCCTACACTTACACACAGTGTTAGACTTGATATATCACCCTCTCCATCCTACACTTATACACAGTGTTAGACTTGATATATCACCCTCTCCATCCTACACTTACACACAGTGTTAGACTTGCTATATCACCCTCCCTATCCTACACTTACACACAGTGTTAGACTTGCTATATCACCCTTCCCATCCTACACTTACTCCCAGTGTTAGACTTGCTTTATCACCCTCCCTATCCTGCACTTACACACAGTGTTAGACTTGATATATCAACCTCCCCATCCTACACTTACACACAGTGTTAGACTTGATATATCACCCTCCTCATCCTACACTTACAGTGTTAGACTTGATATATCACCCTCCCCATTCTACACTTACAGTGTTAGACTTGCTATATCACCCTCCCCATCCTACACTACACACAGTGTTAGACTTGATATATCACCCTCCCCATCATACACTTACACCCAGTGTTAGACTTGATATATCACCCTCCCCATCCTACACTTACACACAGTGTTAGACTTGATATATCATCCTCCCCATCCTACACTTACACACAGCGTTAGACTTGATATATCACCCTCCCCATCCTACACTTACACACAGTGTTAGACTTGCTATATCACCCTCCCCATCCTACACTACACACAGTGTTAGACTTGATATATCACCCTCCCCATCCTACACTTACACACAGTGTTAGACTTGATATATCACCCTCCCCATCCTACACTTACACACAGCGTTAGACTTGATATATCACCCTCCCCATCCTACACTTACACCCAGTGTTAGACTTGATATATCACCCTCCCCATCCTACACTTCCACCCAGTGTTAGACTTAATATATCACCCTCCCCATCCTACACTTTCACCCAGTGTTAGACTTGATATATCACCCTCCCCATCCTACACTTACAGTGTTAGACTTGATATATCGCCCTCCCCATCCTACACTTACACACAGTGTTAGACTTGATATATCACCCTCCCCATCCTACACTTACACACAGCGTTAGACTTGATATATCACCCTCCTCATCCTACACTTACAGCCAGTGTTAGACTTGATATATCACCCTCCCCATCCTACACTTCCACCCAGTGTTAGACTTAATATATCACCCTCCCCATCCTACACTTTCACCCAGTGTTAGACTTGATATATCACCCTCCCCATCCTACACTTACAGTGTTAGACTTGATATATCACCCTCCCCATCCTACAATTACACAGTGTTAGACTTGATATATCACCCTCCCCATCCTACACTTACACACAGCGTTAGACTTGATATATCACCCTCCCCATCCTACACTTACACCCAGTGTTAGACTTGATATATCACCCTCCCCATCCTACACTTCCACCCAGTGTTAGACTTAATACATCACCCTCCCCATCCTACACTTTCACCCAGTGTTAGACTTGATATATCACCCTCCCCATCCTACACTTTCACCCAGTGTTAGACTTGATATATCACCCTCCCCATCCTACACTTACAGTGTTAGACTTGATATATCACCCTCCCCATCCTACACTTACAATGTTAGACTTGATATATCACCCTCCCCATCCTACACTTTCACCCAGTGTTAGACTTGATATATCACCCTCCCCATCCTACACTTACAGTGTTAGACTTGATATATCACCCTCCCCATCCTACACTACACCCAGTGTTAGACTTGATATATCACCCTCCCCATCCTACACTTACAGTGTTAGACTTGATATATCACCCTCCCCATCCTACACTTACAGTGTTAGACTTGATATATCACCCTCCCCATCCTACACTTACAGTGTTAGACTTGATATATCACCCTCCCCATCCTACACTTACAGTGTTAGACTTGATATATCACCCTCCCCATCCTACACTACACCCAGTGTTAGACTTGATATATCACCCTCCCCATCCTACACTTACAGTGTTAGACTTGATATATCACCCTCCCCATCCTACACTTACAGTGTTAGACTTGATATATCACCCTCCCCATCCTACACTTACAGTGTTAGACTTGATATATCACCCTCCCCATCCTACACTTACAGTGTTAGACTTGATATATCACCCTCCCCATCTACATACACATGGATAATGAAGAATGTAATAATGAGTAAGTTAATAAACCACCTGAAGAACAAACATACAAATATACATGGGTTTAGAGAGAGAAAAACTCCTGCTACACTAACCTAACTAAATTCTAGGACGGGATAACAAATGCCAGAGACTGTCGTAAAACACTTGTAAATTGAAGTGTTAATATCGATAATATGGATGAAAGGACACGAGTACATACACTTACGATATTTTTAAAGTTTCGGTCTTGGGACCTCGGTCACTCATCTATAGTGACCGAGGTCCTCTTGCCTGGCCAGGTACATGACTGGACACTATTAATACTCGTTAATATCAAAGTGGTATACAATACCGACAAGTTGGTAAGTAAGACACATGGGCAATATTTAAACATCTTTATTCCGAAACGTTTCGCCTACACAGTAGATTTTTCAGTCGAGTACAGAAAGTAGGCAGGAGCAGTAGAGATGTGAAGACGATGTAATCAGTCCATCACCCTTGAAGATGTAGATTTGAGGTTGTCAGTCCCTCAGCCTGGAGAAGAGTTCTGTTTCATAGTCTGAAACACTGTTTCAGACTATGAAACATGTGTACTGCTCCTTCCTACTTTCTGTGCTCGACTGAAGAAGCCTACTGTGTAGGCGAAACGTTCCGAAATAAAGATGCTTAAATGTTGCCTACGTGTCTTACTTACCATTAATACTTGTTTACAAACTATGCAATTAAGGTGGAAGTTCGTCCTAAAGGCATTTGACACTGTCTCTCACAGGAACCTAATATAAAAAGTGTTTAAGATAATACGTAGCAATCAAAGTGCAGTGTGAGAGAGTTGTCAAAATGGAGAAGAACTAAGTGGTGTTCTTCAAGGTTCACTTCTTGCACTCGTACTCTATCTCATATTTCAACAAGCTCATGTCTAAAATAGTGTCCTATACGTCAATATTTGTTGATAGTACAAGACTAACAAAGAACACTGAGGATAATAGAGAACAATAACAAGCTAGATGAAGACGAACAGAAACCAGTGGTTCAACAGTTAACTACTGAAACTGAACTTCGGCAAATGTAATGTTATGAGGATAACATCATGAGGTACAGTAACTGAGGAAGATAACCACTGTTGTGAGGATGGTATTATGGTATAACAGGAAAGCAGCCACTGTTGTTAGGATGGTATTATGCTAGGATAACAGAGGAAGACAACTGTGGCATGCAAAGAGTACGTAACCTTCATTCGGCGCACCAGTAAACCAGTGCTGAGGATCGAACGATGGGGCCCCATCGCTCGATCAGTACCAAGGTTCAGCCAATGAGACGGTGGGTCTGACAATCGTGGAGGTGTTGTGGTCACCACCCACCTGTTCACCCTTATTTCCATTCCAGAGCTGGTTGAGCATGGTTGTCCATTCTGTCCCCAGGCTGTCTTGGTCTCTAATTATGTCGTACACATATATTTCAAACTGTATATAGTGTACCTAAGTGTTAATACTTGTTATCACTCTTGAAGGAAAATATATTTCAAAGCCATTTAGCTGTGTTTGTTCTGCTTTCTCCCCTTTACACCCAGGATAACAGGCCTTATTGTGCCTGGGTTGTAATATGGGTAGCCTGTCCAAGAGCTGTAGCTGGACTTAGAGCAGGAGTAGAGCCTAGGGTTGAAGCTGAAGCAGGAACATTGTTTAGCTTGCTGTCTGGCAGTGCATCAGCTTTGCCAATGCTTTACAAAGCTTTGCATGTCAGCTTTGCGTTTTATGGTCAGCCTGCTGGTGTGTGATCGTTGACAGCTTGCTATTGGCTTGTTAATCGTGCTCGCTTCGCTATGGTCAATCTTACTGTTGTGTGAATATTTTGCAGTCGGCTCTCCTATTGCATATCAGCCTTGCTATTGTACGTGTGTATTCTGCATTCGGCTTTATGTGTCAGCCTTATCATGTGAGTATTCTGCAGTCGTACTGTGCATAGCTGAACGTGTATTGCAAATAGCAAGTTACGTTGGGGTATACCGCCTAGACGAGTCAGACGTCTAGTGTCTGAATACACTTTAATAAACTTGCCAAACTTCTCTCTACTGCGTTGCTGGCAAATTGCTCGTTCCATTGGCGTTGATTATGAACAACCTCTTACAGCTACGCAGCTTCGTACTCTTATAAGTGTCAAACTTCGAGAAGATGAGATGGCACATCAGACTTCTCCCTCTAAGGGAGACAAGGAATAAAACCCCGAGGTTCCCGCTGAAAGAAAACGATACATCACCTGAGCAAAACCATCAGTCTTACATGACAGGGTTGTCTAAGGGTGACTCTGCTTCGTTGGCACTTGAGTTGGCAAAAATCAATCTTGAGCAGACTAGGGAGCAAAGGGCATATGCCAAGGAAGAATTTGATAGGGAAAAACAAAAAAGTCACCTTTCTCAAATTGTGAATGACTTTAGTTTGGAAAAAGCAGCACAGCTGGTTCCCCGTTTCAATGAGGCAGAACCTGAACAATTTTTCGAAACTTTTGAGGTGGCCAGAACAGCATTGGGCATCCTTGGTGCATACAGCTTTTCTTGGTAAGGCACAGGAATTTACATAAGTGTTAAATGACACTGAGTTTTGTAATTACCAAGTGGTGAAGACCACAGTCCTTGGAGCATATCAATGTATTCCTGCTAAGTATAGGAAGTCATTCAAGTTAGGCAGACGTCAGCTTGGTCAATCCCTGGTGGATTTTGTTAGACAGCAGACCAAAGCTTTTACCATCTGGTATAAAGCAAGTGGTGTGGCAACCTTCGATGAGCTAGTTCAGCTCATCTTAGTAGATAACCTGCTGGAGTCTGTGGGATCAGAGGTAAGAGTCTTTCTGCAGGACTGTGTCTTAACCACTGCTTTGGAGGCAGCCAGGTTGGCTGATACTTTTGAAACCAACAGCTCCTTGTCCGAGCGGTCCCATCTCTTTTTTCAACAGCCTGGCATGAGCAGAGATCATCAACATTGGAGGATGAAGTGCCTGCCGGAAGGTGAACGTCTACGTCAGCCAACTAAGTCACCTAGTGAGCCACGCTACTCAACTTCTGGTCAACCTGGTGAGTGACAAACCAGTCAACATGGTGTATCCCGACAACAGTACCCAGAGCAACACCAGTTTTGTCAGTAGAGAGCTTAGGTCAAGCCTGTCATTTGTTTTCCGTGCAATCAAGTAGGTCACATCCTCCCAAACTGCCCAAATAAACCCCAACCATTAGGGAAAATTTATAATGTCCCTAATAACATGACCCTGAAAGAAGTAGAGAAAGGGATGGCCCCTTATTATTGTCAGAGTCGTATATCCCTTCAGGAAGACTCAAAGATAACTGAAGTCAGAACCTTCAGGGATACTGAAGCATATTGCTCGCTTATAAGAGTGGGAGTACTTCCCCTTTCTGAACACAATTCATGACAATCCTCTGTTCTACTTGAAGCGTTTGGAGGAACAATTTTCTCTGTCCCCTTGCATAAGATCTATACAGAATTCAGATATTACACTGGATATTTGACTGTAGGTATATGTGGGGGATTTCCTATGAAAGATGCCATGTTATTACTGGGTACATTACCACTTCTAGTGCATGTCCTGAACCCATAATGATTAATTCTTCTCTGATGTTGGCCATAACTCGGGCAAAATCCCAACGCTGGTCTGGTGAGAATGCTGACCTATCCTTGGACAACCCTGACTTCGGAATACCCAATTTGTTTTACGAGGAAAACTGGCCAGAGCCTCGTAAATTTAGTGAACAGACCCAGATCAAGCCTTCCTATTCCAGGGTTGCAGGACTGCCAGATATCTCTGTTTCCATGCCCGAGGGACTGTCCTTCCGAGAGGAACAATGAAAGGTCCCCTCCTTAAATTTCGCTTTTCAGGCAGCCATGGGTAAATCCTTTTCAGATCATCCGGTCAAATATAAACTTAAAAACGACTATTTGATCTGCACCGAGACTGGTAAGGAGATAGAGGGTCGGCAACTGTCAGACACATTGGTGGTTCCAACAAAGTTTAGACCCCAAATATTGAATATAGCTCATAATACTTCATTAGGCCACCTAGGAATTACTAAAACTTTATATAGAATCTCAAAAGAATTCTATTGGCCAAAATTAAGGCAGGATGTGAAGAATCATATCAGCTGTTGCCGAGAATGTCAACAAGTAGGGAAACCTGGACATTCCATTAAACCTGCACCTCTCCAGCCTATACCTGCTGATGGAGAACCTTTTACAGAATTAATTATAGATTGTGTAGGTCCACTACCTAAGTCCAAGTCTGGAAATCAGAAATTACCATTATAGATAGAGTAACTAGATACCCAGAAGCAATTCCCATGCGCAGTATTAATGCTAAAGCCATTCTCAAAGCTTTAACAAAATTCATCTCTTGTTTTGGCATTCCTAAATCTATTCAAAGTGATCAAGGTACCTATTTCACTGCCGAAGCATTTAGGGAAGCATTAACTAGGTTAGGAATAATCCACAACTTATCCACTGCCTATCATCCTCAGTCCCAAGGCGCCTTGGAAAGATTCCATCAGACGTTAAATACCACGATGAGAACTTTTTGTATGTATTTTCCTACAGACTGGGATGAATCACTACCTTTGTTGCTGTTTTCAGTAAGGGAAACTGTTCAAGAGTCTACCGGGTATAGTCCGTTTGAGCTGATCTTTGGGCACAATGTACGAGGTCCTCTTCTGGTGCTCAAGGAGGGATGGATGGGAGAAGACGTTAACTCAACACTCTACAACCCTTCAAATCTGCAGGTGGCACGTCAGTTAGCCAAGGCTAAATTAAAGGCAGCTAAAAACAAGATGAAACAGAGGTATGACAGAACTTCACAATTCTGCTCCTTCCATCCGGGAGACAAGGTGTTGGTACAGGAACCTATACCTGGCCACATCTTGAAAGCTAGATTTATGGGACCTATGCAAATTGTAAGTAAATTATCTGATGTAAATTATGTGGTGTCTTCCCTTGATAAGACCTCAAAAACTAAAACTTACCACATTAATCAAATTAAAGCTTTTAATACACCAGATAAAGTCCCAGTAATGACTCTGTCCTCTGCCTCTGAGGATGACTCTGACTCTTTGTGCTCTATTTCTGAAATTAATGTCAAGCTTCCAAACTCTGTCCTCCTCAAGGACCCTAGCCCTTTAATGGTGGAGCTATCTGAAGTTCAAGTAACAAGTTTAACTGCGCTTCAACAGTCATACCCTGACATTTTTTCCAATGTGCCGAAAAATGTACGTTAGGTTATCATGACGTAGATGTGGGAAACTCTAAACCTATTAAACTCTCCCCCAACAGAGCTAATCCTGAAAAGCAGAAGCTACTTCAGCAGGAGGTAGAATTTCTGTTAGAGCATGAGTTAGTGGAGGAGGAGTCTAGTCCCCGGGCTTCACTGTGCATCCTCGTTAAAAAAGCTGATGGAGGTTTTCGTATGTGTACAGACTACCATAAGGTGAATGAAGTCACAATCACAGATGCTTACCCTCTTCCTCATCTGGATGACGTAATCGACCTTGTGGGTAAGGTTACTTTTGTGTCCAAGTTAGATCTCCTTAAAGGTTACTATCGGGTACCTTTGACAGATAAGGCGAAGGAAATCTCTGCCTCCATAATTCCAGGTCATTATCAACATACAGTTACCAACTTTGGAATGAAAAACTCCCCCTCTTCATTCCAGAAACTTATCCATCAGGCTATTAAAGGACTTGAAGGCACAGCAGCACACCTGGATGACATTGCGGTGGTGTCTGATACTTGGGATCAACACCTGTTTAGGCTTAAGGCTCTCTTTGAGACCTTCCAGAGTTCCCACTTAACTTTTAATTTATCTAAGTTTTCCTTTGGCCAGGCTACTGTTAATTTTCTGGGCCATGAAGTAGGTAGTGGCAAAGTTGCCCCAAAGTTTGCTAACGTTCTTGCCATTAAAGATTATCCGGTTCCTCATGAGAGGAAATCTATTCAACGTTTCCTAGGCATGATAGGATTTCAAAGAAGATTCTGAAAAAAAATTTCAGATATTGTAGCCCCTCCCTCTTACCTCTCATACCAGTCACAAAGTTCCCTTTAATTGGACCCTAGAATGTCAAAATGCTTTTACGAAAGCAAAAACATTATTGTGTAGTGCACCCATTCTTTTGTCTCCAGACTTCTCCGTATCTTTCCCATTACAGGTTGATGCCTGCGAGTCTGGAGTTGGGGCAGTACTGTTGCAAGCCGGGGACGCTGGTTGGGGCAGTACTGTTGCAAGCCGGGGACGCTGGTTGGGGCAGTACTGTTGCAAGCCGGGGACGCTGGTTGGGGCAGTACTGTTGCAAGCCGGGGACGCTGGTTGGGGCAGTACTGTTGCAAGCCCGGGACGCTGGTTGGGGCAGTACTGTTGCAAGCCGGGGACGCTGGTTGGGGCAGTACTGTTGCAAGCCGGGGACGCTGGGTTGCAGCCTGTAGCCTACTTCTCAGCCAAGTACCAGCCGCATCAGAGGGCTTTACCAGTGAAAAAGAAGCCCTAGCGCTGGTACTGGCCTTGGAGCACTTCGATGTTTACATGGGCCAGACTTCACAGGCGGTCACTATATTGACCACAACCCTCTGGTGTATCTCCAAGCCATGAAGAACCACAATATGAGGCTCATGAGGTGAAGTCTACAGCTGCCTCCCTATTTTCTAAGAATAACACATACAGCCGGCAAAGAAAATAAGCTGGCTGACTCATTGTCACGAGTCTAGATTTTATATGTATTAGGTTAGGATGTGTTAGGGACCTGTGATAACTGGTTTCAAGTTTTTTTCCCCTTTTATATATAATGAGTATTGTTGTGGGAACTTTTTTTAGTGAGTGGATGTCCTGCTTCCGTCCACAGGTATCTTGGACCTAAGTAAGCCCTACTGTCTGCAGTCTCGCTCTGAGTTTAGAGTTTGGCTTTATGTTATGAGTAAAGCTGAGCTCTACCTAAGAGTTGGATGGTTGAGAGGCAGTCCAATGGGAGGTGGGAGCCTATTCCTGAGCCCTCTCGGGGTGGGGGGTGTGGCATGCAAAGAGTATGTAACCTTCATTCGGCGCATGCACACACTCTCACTGAAAGGTTATCTCCCCAACCAGTGAACCAGTACTAAGGGTCGAATGATGGGGCCCCATCGTTCGATCAGTACCAAGGTTCAGCCAATGAGAAGGTGGGTCTGGCAATCGTGGGGGTGTTGTGGTCACCACCCACTTGTCCAACCTTGTCATTTCCATTCCAGTGCAGGTTGAGCATGGTTGTCCATTCTGTCCCCAGGCTGTGTCTTGGCTTTTAATTAACCGTGTTGTACACATATATTTCCAACTGTTATTAGTGCACATAAGTGTAAATACTTGCTATCACTCTTGAAGGAAAATATATTTCAAAGTCATTCAGCTGTGTTTGTTCTGCTCCTTGCTCCCCTTTACACCCAGGATAACAGGCCTTATTGTGCCTGGGTTGTAATAACAACCACTGTTGTGAGGATGGTATTTTGGTAGGATAACAGATGTAGACAACCACTATTGTGAGGATCGAATTATGGTATAACAGGAAAACAGCCACAGTTGTGAGGATGGTATTATGGTATGAAAACATAGGAAGCCAACCACTGTTGCGAAGAATGCATCATGGTAGGATAACAGATGAAGACAACTACTGTTGTGAAGCTTGCATCATGGTAGGATAACAGGAAGACAACCACTGTTGAGAGGCTTGCATCATGGTAGGATAACAGGAAGACAACCACTGTTGCGAAGAATGCATCATGGCAGGATAACAGATGAAGACAACCACTGTTGAGAGGCTTGCATCATGGTAGGATAACAGGAAGACAACCACTGTTGTGAAGCTTGCATCATGGTAGGATAACAGGAAGACAACCATTGTTGAAAAACTTGCATCATGGTAGGATAACAGGAAGACAACCACTGTTGAGAAGCTTGCATCATGGTAGGATAACAGGAAGACAACCACTGTTGTAAAGCTTGCATCATGGTAGGATAACAGGAAGATAACCACTGTTGTGAAGCTTGCATCATGGTAGGATAACAGGAAGACAACTGTTGTGAAGCTTGCATCATGGTAGGATAACAGGAAGACAACCACTGTTGTGAAGCTTGCATCATGGTAGGATAACAGGAAGACAACCACTGTTGTGAAGCTTGCATCATGGTAGGATAACAGGAAGACAACCACTGTTGTAAAGCTTGCATCATGGTAGGATAACAGGAAGACAACTGTTGTGAAGCTTGCATCATGGTAGGATAACAGGAAGACAACTGTTGTGAAGCTTGCATCATGGTAGGATAACAGGAAGACAACCACTGTTGTGAAGCTTGCATCATGGTAGGATAACAGGAAGACAACCACTGTTGTAAAGCTTGCATCATGGTAGGATAACAGGAAGACAACTGTTGTGAAGCTTGCATCATGGTAGGATAACAGGAAGACAACTGTTGTGAAGCTTGCATCATGGTAGGATAACAGGAAGACAACCACTGTTGTGAAGCTTGCATCATGGTAGGATAACAGGAAGACAACCACTGTTGTAAAGCTTGCATCATGGTAGGATAACAGGAAGACAACTGTTGTGAAGCTTGCATCATGGTAGGATAACAGGAAGACAACTGTTGTGAAGCTTGCATCATGGTAGGATAACAGGAAGACAACCACTGTTGTGAAGCTTGCATCATGGTAGGATAACAGGAAGACAACTGTTGTGAAGCTTGCATCATGGTAGGATAACAGGAAGACAACTGTTGTGAAGCTTGCATCATGGTAGGATAACAGGAAGACAACCAGTGTTGTGAAGCTTGCATCATGGTAGGATAACAGGAAGACAACCAGTACAGACAGTAAGCAACAAGACTCAAGGCTCGACATCTCGCATGATTTTTCGCCCAAAAATCATAAAAAAAAAAAAAATAAGGTGCAAATAAAAAAAACTGAAACTGTAACAGGTTTCAAGACATTGAGATGAGTGTGTAGTGACATGAGTGTGTAGTGAGATGAGTGTGTAGTGAGATGAGTGTGTAGTGAGATGAGTGTGTAGTGAGATGAGTGTGTAGCGAGATGAGTGTGTAGCGAGATGAGTGTGTAGTGAGATAAGTGTGTAGCGAGATGAGTGTGTAGTGAGATGAGTGTGTAGCGAGATGAGTGTGTAGTGAGATGAGTGTGTAGCGAGATGAGTGTGTAGTGAGATGAGTGTGTAGCGAGATGAGTGTGTAGTGAGATGAGTGTGTAGTGAGATGAGTGTGTAGTGAGATGAGTGTGTAGTGAGATGAGTGTGTAGTGAGATGAGTGTGTAGTGAGATGAGTGTGTAGTGAGATGAGTGTGTAGCGAGATGAGTGTGTAGTGAGATGAGTGTGTAGTGAGATGAGTGTGTAGTGAGATGAGTGTGTAGTGAGATGAGTGTGTAGTGAGATGAGTGTGTAGTGAGATGAGTGTGTAGTGAGATGAGTGTGTAGTGAGATGAGTGTGTAGTGAGATGAGTGTGTAGTGAGATGAGTGTGTAGTGAGATGAGTGTGTAGTGAGATGAGTGTGTAGTGAGATGAGTGTGTAGTGACATGAGTGTGTAGTGAGATGAGTGTGTAGTGAGATAAGTGTGTAGCGAGATGAGTGTGTAGTGAGATGAGTGTGTAGCGAGATGAGTGTGTAGTGAGATGAGTGTGTAGCGAGATGAGTGTGTAGTGAGATGAGTGTGTAGCGAGATGAGTGTGTAGTGAGATGAGTGTGTAGCGAGATGAGTGTGTAGTGAGATGAGTGTGTAGCGAGATGAGTGTGTAGTGAGATGAGTGTGTAGTGAGATGAGTGTGTAGTGAGATGAGTGTGTAGTGAGATGAGTGTGTAGCGAGATGAGTGTGTAGTGAGATGAGTGTGTAGTGAGATGAGTGTGTAGCGAGATGAGTGTGTAGTGAGATGAGTGTGTAGTGAGATGAGTGTGTAGTGAGATGAGTGTGTAGTGAGATGAGTGTGTAGTGAGATGAGTGTGTAGTGAGATGAGTGTGTAGCGAGATGAGTGTGTATTGAGATGAGTGTGTAGTGAGATGAGTGTGTAGTGAGATGAGTGTGTAGCGAGATGAGTGTGTAGTGAGATGAGTGTGTAGTGAGATGAGTGTGTAGCGAGATGAGTGTGTAGTGAGATGAGTGTGTAGTGAGATGAGTGTGTAGTGAGATGAGTGTGTAGTGAGATGAGTGTGTAGCGAGATGAGTGTGTAGTGAGATGAGTGTGTACTGAGATGAGTGTGTAGCGAGATGAGTGTGTAATGAGATGAGTGTGTAGTGAGATGAGTATGTAGTGAGATGAGTGTGTAGTGAGATGAGTGTGTAGCGAGATGAGTGTGTAGTGAGATGAGTGTGTAGTGAGATGAGTGTGTAGCGAGATGAGTGTGTAGAGAGATGAGTGTGTAGTGAGATGAGTGTGAAGCGAGATGAGTATGTATTGAGATGAGTGTGTAGCGAGAAGAGTGTGTAGTGAGATGAATGTGTAGTGACATGAGTGTGTAGTGAGATGAGTGTGTAGTGAGATGAGTGTGTAGTGAGATGAGTGTGTAGCGAGATGAGTGTGTAGTGAGATGAGTGTGTAGCGAGATGAGTGTGTAGTGAGATGAGTGTGTAGTGAGATGAGTGTGTAGTGAGATGAGTGTGTAGTGAGATGAGTGTGTAGCGAGATGAGTGTGTAGTGAGATGACTGTGTAGTGAGATGAGTGTGTAGCGAGATGAGTGTGTAGAGAGATGAGTGTGTAGTGAGATGAGTGTGAAGCGAGATGAGTGTGTAGTGAGATGAGTGTGTAGTGAGATGAGTGTGTAGTGAGATGAGTGTGTAGTGAGATGAGTGTGTAGTGAGATGAGTGTGTATTGAGATGAGTGTGTAGCGAGATGAGTGTGTAGTGAGATGAGTGTATAATGAGATGAGTGTGTAGTGAGATGAGTGTGTAGTGAGATGAGTGTGTAGTGAGATGAGTGTGTAGTGAGATGAGTGTGTAGCGAGATGAGTGTGTAGTGAGATGAGTGTGTAGTGAGATGAGTGTGTAGTGAGATGAGTGTGTAGCGAGATGAGTGTGTAGTGAGATGAGTGTGTAGCGAGATGAGTGTGTAGTGAGATGAGTGTGTAGTGAGATGAGTGTGTAGTGAGATGAGTGTGTAGTGATGAGTGTGTAGTGAGATGAGTGTGTAGTGAGATGAGTGTGTAGTGATGAGTGTGTAGTTGTAGACAGCCTGTACTGTCAGAGTACACAGCCTAGCCGTCTGCTCTGACTAGTTCATATTTCGCGGCATTCAGTGCTGCCCTCTGTAGGCTTACCTAGGTCGGTGGGAAACACAGACCACCCTCTCTCACTCCTGCCTCGACCGACT
Organism: Cherax quadricarinatus; assembly: GCF_038502225.1. Lineage (NCBI taxonomy): Eukaryota > Metazoa > Arthropoda > Malacostraca > Decapoda > Parastacidae > Cherax > Cherax quadricarinatus. The sequence goes on along the minus strand of NC_091306.1, from coordinate 38,569,751 downwards.
TGACGTACACAAGTACTCCCCCTCCACGGACTGGCTTGCGGTCACTCCCTCACACTGCCCGTTGTGTACTCACTCCTACCCGATTAAAGCCAATCTAGTCCACGGCCGTATCATTGCTACCTACGCTACCTTCATCGGCACTAAACCGCTGTTCAACAGTAAGAACAGCAATAACAGTGGTGACAGCGGAGTCAGCGGCATTGTGAGCCTCTTCAGGGTGGAGGGGTAAACACCATCGGTCGACGCCCAGTCTAACCTTCACTCTAACTCTGACGCTGTTGTAGAGACCAGCAGTTGTCAAGCCGCAGTATCCCTGTCGGCAGGCGACTGTCTGACTCGTGTCATGGCATCAGCGAGCAGAGTTACTGCTTGTACAAAGTATGACGTCACTTTGTCAGCTAACTCGCTCACTCCTGTTATGGTGTACGTGAGCAGAGCTTTTGAAGGAGACCATGTGCTGGTTGACAACGACACATGCCGAGTCAAGGGCCTCTCCCTTGAACCGTCCTTGCACACAGTGCAATGTGGTAAGTTGCAAGTCCTTGTTGTCAACATGCATAGTCGAGAATTTCCCCTGCGGAAGAATACCTCACTTGTCGATCTTGTCAGATTCCCTCTCCCGGTGAGAGTGGAGGGTGAAGCCCCAGCTGACTTCCTTGTGAGTGCAGTTCTCCCAGGCGAGTCTGCTGCTGACTCTTCCAACACCCGGCCAGTGCAGGAAGATGATCTAGCTTTGACAGACTATCCTGAAGAGGTCCCAAAACTTCTCCAGGTTCTCAATCGTGCACGTTCTGCAGTTGCACTAGATGGTGAGTCGATGGGTTTGACCCCACTGATCTCTCACCGTATTCCACTTGACAAAGGTACTAAACCCATTTATGTACCTGCGTATCGCCTGCCACATGCGCAAAGAGTCTTCGCCGAAGAACTCATTACACGGATGCTCCGTGATGGAGTTATTGAGGAGTCCACTTTCCCGTGGAATGCTCCCCTTATTCTGGTTCCCAAGAAAGACGGAACCTGGCGCCCTGTTATCGATTACAGGAAACTGAATGCATGTACCATCCCAGACCGCTTTCCATTGCCAGTTCTGAACGACCCGTTGCAGAACATCGGCGATAATAAGGTCTTTTCAACTCTTGATCTTCTTCAAGGGTTCTGGCAGATCCCCCTCGATGATGAGAGCAGAGAGTTGACAGCTTTCTCTACGCCAACTGGTCATTACCAGTTCAGGAGGATGCCCTTCGGCTTGCGCGGAAGCCCAATCACGTTTAGTCGTTTGATGACGACAATTTTCCGTACCCTCCTAGGTGGCACGCTCATGGTCTACCTGGATGATCTCATAGTCATGTCGCAAGATGTCCCATCACATCTTGAGAAACTTGACAGGGTATTGGACAGGCTAGCTCAGGCAAATCTTAAGGTAAAGCTCTCCAAATGTCATTTCCTCCGGAAGGAAATAAAATTTCTGGGTCACGTAGTAACTCAGAATGGCATAAAGACGGACGAGTCTAAAATCTCGGCCGTGCAGAAATTCCCCAGACCCATGACGGCGGATGCAGTCCGGTCCTTCATAGGCCTGGCGGGTTTCTACCGCACCTTTATCGCAGGTTTCTCCACCATTGCTGCACCCCTGACACGCTTACTCAAGAAGGATGCCCCTTTTGAGTGGACGTGCGATCAGGAACGAGCTTTTGTCATTCTTAAGAACAAGTTAACATCAGCCCCAACCCTTAGATTCCCTGATTTCACCAAGGCATTTACCTTGACGACTGATGCCAGCAAAGTTGGCATCGGTGCAGTCTTGTCACAGGAATCTAATGGTAAACAACAGCCTATTGCCTATGCTAGCCGTGTTCTTACTAAAGCGGAAGTCAATTATTCAGTGACAGAGCTAGAAGCTTTAGTAAGAACATGGCTAGCATAGGCAATAGGCTGTTGTTTACCATTAGATTCCTGTGACAAGACTGCACCGATGCCAACTTTGCTGGCATCAGTCGTCAAGGTAAATGCCTTGGTGAAATCAGGGAATCTAAGGGTTGGGGCTGATGTTAACTTGTTCTTAAGAATGACAAAAGCTCGTTCCTGATCGCACGTCCACTCAAAAGGGGCATCCTTCTTGAGTAAGCGTGTCAGGGGTGCCCTGAGTCATTTTCGGGATATCATCTATCATTATCCTATCAAGATCTATACAGATCATTTACCCTTATTGGCCCTTTTTGCAAATAAGAACCTCTCGGGAAAGCATGCTCGGTGGTCGCTCACGTTCAATGACTACAACCCTGAAATTTGCTATGTCCCAGGTAAGCAAAATGTTGTAGCTGATGCCCTGTCGAGACATATAGCATTCGTGAGTGTCGGCAATTCGTTCTCTGTTGAGGATCTCGAGAGAGTCCAACGACAGGACCCTGTGTGGTCTCCAGTCCTTCGTTTCCTGACCAAGGAGGACGTTGACTTACAGGTCAAGTCTCCCGTTCCACTGAAGGATTTAGTGGTCAACCAAGGAGTACTGTGCCGTGTTGCACAGCTGGTGGACCCCGGCAGAACCGTATACCAACTGGTGATACCAGAGTCCATGATACCAGCTACTCTTAGGTTGATCACTAAATCCTTCAGTGGAACGGGAGACTTGACCTGTAAGTCAACATCATCCGTCGTCATCCAACGCATCTGCTGGCCTAAAGAGTTATCTGTTACTCCCAGCGTCTTGACGGGACCTGAGATAGATCTTCGTCCTAGATTTTTCCCACAAAATCTGGACATAGGCGTCACGGCGTCATCTCCAGCCTTAGCAGTCACGTGTTCACCTCATCACCCTCTCTACAGCCCTTCAACACTCTCCAGCACCATTCTCCTGCCTCCTACAGCGTCCCTACGCCCTTCTCAGCTACAAGAAGTAGAGGTGAGGTCGTTTAGTGTGTTGGCTTCGTGTGGCTCCACGAGTGACCACGAGGCAGCTCTGGGGTTGGTTTATACCCTAATCAGCGTGTAAACACACCAGCCCTCTCTACAGCCTTCTCTGCTACTCAACGACGTCCGTCACACATGAAGTATGTGGACCATATGCAGGCCGAAGCAGAGCTGGAGGTGCGTGCGTTGCAACGCCACGATCAGACTAATGTTAGGGACAAACCGTCTATCCCTTCTCCCACTACTACTGGTACGGAAGACGGCCCAGTAAGGCTCCATACTTATGGCCTGCGACCCAGGACAACAGTACATTTCTGTGACATTGACGTACCTACTGACTTGTCTGACTCCTACGCTAGTTATGCTAATTGTTTGCTTGCAGAAATGGGTATAAATGCACACACATTGTTTAGCTAGTCGATAATAGAGTCAGGGTGGACAACATCATGTAATTATGTAAATACTTTTAGAAGGGTACCCAGAGTGTAATGAATTCCATGGATATAGTATTATTGTACGTATGTGCACCAGTGTTTTATAACTAAAGGAAAAAAGCCTGTATTACGGTCAGGGCAGTGCTGCCCTCTGAGTTACATGTCACACCTTAGGAAATGCTACTGTCAGTCATTGTTTGCAGATGTGAGCATGCAACAACGTTAGTAGACGAGTGGTCAACTGATGTTCAGCCCTGCGGACAACCTGTATATAGAAGATTTTAGTTCCAGTGCTGACGTCTCCGGGCTCTCTACTCGATGAAACAGCTCGGGCAAACCAGTTTTCTCTTCCCCTGGATGGGAGAGTTTTTTTTTGCCTGTTGCATTTTTTTGTCCATTTTTTATTTACTAGTGAGCGAAAGCCAGTCCCTCTCTGGGGTAGCTAGTGTAATTCCTTTATACCTATGGGCCCACCAGTATTGTCGCGTCGGGACGACGCGAGGTGCGTGGCCGAGCAAATGTAGACAGCCTGTACTGTCAGAGCACACAGCCTAGCCGTCTGCTCTGACTAGTTCATATTTCGCGGCATTCAGTGCTGCCCTCTGTAGGCCTACCTAGGTCGGTGGGAAACACAGACCACCCTCCCTCACTCCTGCCTCGACCGACTTGACGTACACAAGTACTCCCCCTCCACGGACTGGCTTGCGGTCACTCCCTCACACTGCCCGTTGTGTACTCACTCCTACCCGATTAAAGCCAATCTAGTCCACGGCCGTATCATTGCTACCTACGCTACCTTCATCGGCACTAAACCGCTGTTCAACAGTAAGAACAGCAATAACATAGTGATGAGTGTGTAGTGAGATGAGTGTGTAGTGAGATGAGTGTGTAGTGAGATGAGTGTGAAGTGGGATGAGTGTGTAGTGAGATGAGTGTGTCCTGAGATGAGTGTGTAGTGGGATGAGTGTGTAGTGAGATGAGTGTGTAGTGAGATGAGTGTGTAGTGATGAGTGTGTAGTGAGATGAGTGTGTAGTGAGATGAGTGTGTAGTGGGATGAGTGTGTAGTGAGATGAGTGTGTCCTGAGATGAGTGTGTACTGAGATGAGTGTGTAGTGAGATGAGTGTGTAGTGAGATGAGTGTGTAGTGGGATGAGTGTGTAGTGAGATGAGTGTGTCCTGAGATGAGTGTGTACTGAGATGAGTGTGTAGTGAGATGAGTGTGTACTGAGATGAGTGTGTAGTGAGATGAGTGTGTACTGAAATGAGTGTGTTCTGAGATGAGTGAGTAGTGAGATGAGTGTGTACTGAGATGAGTGTGTAGTGAGATGAGTGTGTAGTGAGATGAGTGTGTAGTGAGATGAGTGTGTACTGAGATGAGTGTGAACTGAGATGAGTGTGTACTGAGATGACTGTGTAGTGGGATGACTGTGTACTGAAATGAGTGTGTAGTGAGATGACTGTGTACTGAGATGAGTGAGTGCTGAGATGAGTGTGTAGTGAGATGAGTGTGTACAGAGATGAGTGTTTAGTGAGATGAGTGTGTACTGAGATGAGTGTGTAGCGAGATGAGTGTACCTTGATGAGTGTGTAGTGAGATGAGTGTGTACTGAGATGAGAGTGTAGTGAGATAAATGTGTACTGAGATGAGTGTGTAGCGAGATAAGTTTGTACTAAGATGAGTGTGTACTCAGATGAGTGTGTACTGAAATGAGTGTGTAGTGAGATGAGTGTGTACTGAGATGAGTGTGTACTGAGATGAGTGTGTAGTGAGATGAGTGTGTACTGAGATGAGTGTGTAGTGAGATGAGTGTTTACTGAGATGAGTGTGTACTGAGATGAGTCTGTAGTGAGATGAGTGTGTACTGAGATGAGTGTGTAGTGAGATGAGTGTGTACTGAGATGAGTGTGTAGCGAGATAAGTGTGTACTGAGATGAGTGTGAAGCGAGATAAGTGTGTACTGAGATGAGTGTGTACTGAGATGAGTGTGTACTGAGATGACCGTGTAGTGAGATGAGTGTGTAGTGAGATGAGTGAGTACTGAGATGAATATGTACTGTCATGAGTGTGCACTGAGATAAGCGTGTAGCGACATGAGTGTGTACTGAGATGGGTGTGTAGTGAGATGAGTGTATACTGAGATGAGTGTGTAGTGAGATGAGTGTGCACTGAGATGGGTGTGTAGTGAGATGAGTGTGTAGACAGATGTTCACTGAGATGAGTGTGTAGTGAGATGAGTGTGTAGTGAGATGACTGTGTACAGAGATGAGTGTGCACTGAGATGAGTGTGTAGAGATGAGTGTGTAGTGAGATGAGTGTGAAGGGAAATGAGTGTGTACTGAGATGAGTGAGTAGTGGGGATGATTGTGTAGTGAGATGAGTGTGTAGTGAGATGAGTGTGTAGTGAGATGAGTGTTTACTGAGATGAGTGTGAAGTGAGATGAGTGTGTAGTGACATGAGTGTGTACTGAGATGAGTGTGTACTGAGATGAGTGTGTAGTGAGATGAGTTTGTAGTGAGATGAGAGTGTACTGAGATGAGTGTGTACTGAGATGAGTGTGTACTGAGATGAGTGTGTACTGAGATGAGTGTGTAGTGAGATGAGTGTGTACTGAGAAGAGTGTGTGCTGAGATGAGTGTGTACTGAGATGAGTGTGTAGTGAGATGAGTGTGCACTGAGATGAGTGTGTACTGAGAGGAGTGTGTACTGAGATGAGTGTTAAGTGAGACGTGTAGCGACATGAGTGTGTACGGGCATGAGTGTGTAGGGAGATGAGTGTCTACTGAGATGAGTGTGTAGTGAAATGAGTGTGTACTGAGATGAGTGTGTAGTGAGATGAGTGTGTAGGGAGATAAGTGTGTAGTGAGATGAGTGTGTAGTGAGATGAGTGTGTACTGAGATGAGTGTGTAGTGAGATGAGTGTGTAGTGAGATGAGTGTGTACAGAGATGAGTGTGTAGTGAGATGAGTGTGTACAGAGATGAGTGTGTAGTGAGATGAGTGTGTAGTGAGATGAATCTGTAGGGAGATGAGTGTGTACTGAGATGGCTGTGTACTGAGATGAGTGTGTAGTGAGATGAGTGTGTAGTGAGATGAGTGTGTACTGAGATGGCTGTGTACTGAGATGAGTGTGTACTGAGATGACTGTGTACTGAGATGAGTGTGTACTGAGGTGAGTGTGTACTGAGATAAGTTTGTTGTGAGAGGAGTGTGTGGTGAGATGAGTGTGTAGTGAGATGAGTGTGTACTGAGATGAGTGTTTAGTGAGATTAGTGTGCAGTTAGATGAGTGTGTACTGAGAAGAGTGTTTAATGAGATGAGTTTCTACTGAGATGAATGTGTAGTGAGATGAGTGGTTACTGACATGAGTGTGTAGTGAGATGAGTGTATAAATATAAACACATATGCAATATAATGTGAACCTTTATTGACAACGTTTCGCCCACACAGTGGGCTTTTTCAAGTCACACACAGATCTACCTGGGGTTGGAAGGTACGAGAGTATTTATAGTCATGTTCAGAATGTTGAGGTCAGGTGGAGAATGCTGCATCTGATGATCTACCGGGTGGAGTTATAGAGTCTTGGGTAGCTTGGCAGGGGTATTGGACAAGTTGTGAGTAGACCTTCTGCAGTGTTCTATGTTCTTATGTGGGATAGCGATGAAGAAGTTTCTTGGCGAGTGGTTCAGCTATGTTATAGAAGCCGTTGTTATGGTTGAAATTGTTGGTTATAGAGATAAGCGATGATTCCAGGATTCTTCGGTATTCAGTGTTGTCTTCTGTGGCGATAAGTCTTGAGTTTCTGTAGTTAATTAAATGGTTATGTGAACTGCGATGTTGTACACAGGCATTTCTTGTATCGTCAGTCCTGCTTGCATATTGGTGTTCTGAAATACGTGTTTGGAGGTCTCTTGATGTTTCGCCCACATATAATTTGTTGCAGTTATTACAAGGGATTATGTATACCCCTGCAGAGGATGGAGGCTTGTCCTGTCTACTACTGGTGATGTCCTTGATGGTCGTGCTTGTGGAGGTAGATACTTGGAATGATGTATTGGAAAAGATGTTGGAAACATGTTTGGCAATGGAGTTGGTAGGGAGGACTATGTATCTCTTCTCGGCAGTGTCTTCTCTGGGTGTGTTGAAGATGTTTAATGCCCGCCGTCTGCAGTCTCTGATGAAGTGACGAGGATAGTGGAGTTTAGAAAATACTTGTTCAATTATAGTGCATTCTTCCTCAAGGAACTCATTGCTGCAGATTCTGAGTGCACGCAGGAAGAAGCCTATAATTACACCACGTTTGGTTTTGGTGTCGTGGTGAGAGTAGAAGTGGAGAAGATCGTTTTGGTTGGTGGGTTTTTTTTCCTTCGTCTGTCACCTGGCTCCGTTATGTTGACGACATTCTCCTCATAACTCCTAAACGCTTCAACGTTCAAGCTCTGCAAGACAAGATCAACCAGGTCGAGCCTTCAATCCAGTTCACACTTGAAGAAGAAGTCGACAACACTCTTCCTTTCCTTGATGTTCTGCTCTGCAAAGCTGACCACGAACTTCGTTTTAAAGTCTATAGAAAACCCACCAACCAAAACGATCTTCTCCACTTCTACTCTCACCACGACACCAAAACCAAACGTGGTGTAATTATAGGCTTCTTCCTGCGTGCACTCAGAATCTGCAGCAAAGAGTTCCTTGAGGAAGAATGCACTATAATTGAACAAGTATTTTCTAAACTCCACTATCCTCGTCACTTCATTAGAGACTGCAGACGGCGGGCATTAAACATCTTCAACACACCCAGAGAAGACACTGCCGAGAAGAGATACATAGTCCTCCCTACCAACTCCATTGCCAAACATGTTTCCAACATCTTTTCCAATACATCATTCCAAGTATCTACCTCCACAACCACGACCATCAAGGACATCACCAGTAGTAGACAGGACAAGCCTCCATCCTTTGCAGGGGTATACATAATCCCTTGTAATAACTGCAACAAATTATATGTGGGCGAAACATCAAGAGACCTCCAAACACGTATTTCAGAACACCAATATGCAAGCAGGACTGACGATACAAGGAATGCCTGTGTACAACATCGCAATTCACATAACCATTTAATTAACTACAGAAACTCAAGACTTATCGCCACAGAAGACAACACTGAATACCGAAGAATCCTGGAATCATCGCTTATCTCTATAACCAACAATTTCAACCAGAACAACGGCTTCTATAACATAGCTGAACCACTCGCCAAGAAACTTCTTCATCGCTATCCCACATAAGAACATAGAACACTGCAGAAGGTCTACTCACAACTTGTCCAATACCCCTGCCAAGCTACCCAAGACTCTCTAACTCCACCCGGTAGATCATCAGATGCAGCATTCTCCACCTGACCTCAACATTCTGAACATGACTATAAATACTCCCGTACCTTACACCCCAGGTAGATCTGTGTGTGACTTGAAAAAGCCCACTGTGTGGGTGAAACGTTGTCAACAAAGGATCACATTATTGAACATTAAAATGGTATAAAATACCGACAGGTTGTTAGGTAAGACACATATGCAACAGTTAGGTATCTTTATTATGAAACGTTTCGCCTACACAGTAGGCTTCTTCAGTCAAGTACAGAAAAGTTGATAGAAGGAGAAGATACTTGAAGACGATGTAATCAGTCCATCACCCTTAAAGTTTTGAGGTGGTCAGTCCCTCAGTCTGGAGAAGAGCATTGTTCCATAGTATGAAACAATATGGAGAAGAAGTGACAGGATGGAGCTTTTTATAGCGCCAAGAGGTGAGACGTAGGCCACTAGGAGAGGTAAGAACTCAGATGTTGAGAGGTCAGGTCCCTCTCAAATCCAGCCCCTCTCACTAGTGGTATTTTATACCATTTTGATGTTCAATCTGTCAGACACTGCAACACAAGGGTATCTTGGTACAGACCTGCAATCAACTTCGACTACTTCCACTAGTGAGAGGGGCTGGATTTGAGACATCTGAGTTCTTACCTCTCCTAGTGGCCTACGTCTCACCTCTTGGCGCTATAAAAAGCTCCATCCTGTCACTTCTTCTCCATATTGTTTCATACTATGGAACAATGCTCTTCTCCAGACTGAGGGACTGACCACCTCAAAACTTTAAGGGTGATGGACTGATTACATCGTCTTCAAGTACCTTCTGCTTCTATCAACTTTTCTGTACTTGACTGTAGAAGCCTACTTTGTAGGCAGGATCACATTATATTGCATATGTGTTTATATTTCTGCTGTGTCGGTATTTGATACCATTTATTTCCAAGATGAGTGTATACTGACATGAGTGCGTAGTGAGGTGAGTGTATACTCACATGAGTGTGTAGTGAGATGAGTGTATATTGAGATGACTGTGTAGTAAGATGAGTATGTACTGAGATGAGTGTAGTGAGATGAGTGTATACTGATGTGAGAGCGTAGTGAGATAAGTGTATACTGAGATGAGTGTGTAGTGAGAAGAATGTGTAGTGAGATGAGTGTGTAGTGGGACGAGTGTGTAGTGAGATGAGTGTATATTGAGATGAGTGTGTAGTGAGATATGTGTATACTGAGATGAGTGTGTAGTGACATGAGTGTGAAGTGAGATGTGTAGCGACATGAGTGTGTAAGGGCATGAGTGTGTAGGGAGATGAGTGTGTACTGAGATGAGTGTGTAGTGAAATGAGTGTGTACTGAGATGTATACTGAGATGTGTGTGGGACGAGTGTGTAGTGAGATGAGTGTATATTGAGATGAGTGTGTAGTGAGATATGTGTATACTGAGATGAGTGTGTAGTGACATGAGTGTGAAGTGAGATGTGTAGCGACATGAGTGTGTAAGGGCATGAGTGTGTAGTGATATGAGTGTGTAGGGAGATAAGTGTGTAGTGAGATGAATGTGTAGTGAGATGAGTGTGCATTGAGATGAGTGTGTACTGAGATGAGTGTGTAATGAGATGAGTGTGTAGTGAGATGAGTGTGTACTGAGATGAGTGTGTAGTGAGATGAGTGTGTACTGAGATGAATCTGTAGGGAGATGAGTGAGTACTTAGATGAGTGTATAGTGAGATGACTGTGTACTGAGAAGACTGTGTGCTGAGATGAGTGTGTACTGGGATAAGTGTGTAGTGAGATGAGTGTGTTGTGAGATGAGTGTGTGGCGAGATGAGTGTCTAGTGAGATGAGTGTGTACTGAGATGAGTGTTTAATGAGATTAGTGTCTACTGAGATGAATGTGTAGTGAGATGAGTGTGTTCTGAGATGAGTGTGTAGTGAGACGAATGTGTAGTGACATGAGTGGTTACTGACATGATTGTGTAGTGAGACGAGTGTGTAGTGAGATGAGTGTATACTGACATGAGTGTGTAGTGAGATGAGTGTGTTCTGAGATGAGTGTGTAGTGACATGAGTGGTTACTGACATGATTGTGTAGTGAGATGAGTGTATACTGAGTTGTGAACTGAGATTAGTGCGTAGTAAGATGAGTCTATACTGACATGAGTGCGTAGTGAGGTGAGTGTATACTGACATGAGTGTGTAGTGAGATGAGTGTATACTGAGTTGAGTGTGTAGAGATGAGTGTATACTGAGATGAGTGAGTACTGAGACGAGTGTGTAGTGAGAAGAGTGTGTACTGAGATGCGTGTTTACTAAGATGAGTGTGTAGTGACATGAGTGTATATTGAGATGAGTGTGTAGTGAGATGAGTGTGTACTGAGATGACTGTGTAGTGAGATGAGAGTGTAGTGAGATGAGTGTGTAGTGAGATGAGTGCGTAGTGAGATGAGTGTATAGCGAGATGAGTGTGCATCGAGATGAGTGTGTACGGAGATGAGTGTGTGCTGAGATGACTGTGTAGTGAGATGAGTGTGTAGTGAGATGAGAGTGTTGTGACATGAATGTGTAGTGAGATTTGTGTGTACTGAGATGTGTGTGTAGTGAGATGAGTGTGTACTGAGATGACTGTGTACTGAGATGAGTGTGTAGTGAGTTGAGTGTGAAGGGAAATAATTGTGTACTGAGATGAGTGAGTAGTGAGATGAGTGTGTATTGAGCTGAGTGTGTAGTGAGATGTGTAGTGAGATGAGTGTGTACTGAGATGAGTGTGAAGTGAGATGAGTGTGTAGTGACAAGAGTGTGTACGAGCATGAGTGTGTAGGGAGATGAGTGTGTACTGAGATGACTGTGTAGTGAGATGAGTTTGTAGTGAGATGAGTGTACTGAGATGAGTGTGTACTCAGATGAGTGTTTAGTGAGATGAGTGTGTACTGAGAAGAGTGTGTACTGAGATGAGTGTGTAGTGAGATGAGTGTGTAGACAGATGTTTACTGAGATGAGTGTGTAGTGAGATGAGTGTGTAGACAGATGTTTACTGAGATGAGTGTGTAGTGAGATGAGTGTGTAGTGAGATGAGTGTGTAGTGAGATGAGTGTGTAGTGAGACGAGTGCGTACTAAGATGAGTATGTAGTGAGATGAGTGTGAAGGGAAATGAGTGTGTACTGTGATGAGTGAGTAGTGAGTTGAGTGTGTAGTGAGATGAGTGTGTAGTGAGATGAGTGTGTATTGAGATGAGTATGTACTGGGATGAGTGTGAAGTGAGATGAGTGTGTAGTGACATGAGTGTGTACGGGCATGAGTGTGTAGGGAGATGAGTGTGTACTTAGATGAGTGTATAGTGAGATGAGTGTGTACTGAGATGAGTGTGTAGTGAGATGAGTGTGTACTGAGATGAGTGTGTTCTGAGATGAGTTTGTAGCGAGATGAGAGTGTACTGAGATGAGTGTGTGCTGAGATGAGTGTGTAGTGAGATGAGTGTGTAATGAGAAGAGTGTGTACTGAGATGAGTGTGTACTGTGATGAGTGTGTAGTGAGATGAGTGTGTACTGAGATGTGTACTGAGGTGAGTGTGTAGTGAGATGAGTGTGTAGGGAGATAAGTGTGTAGTGAGATGAGTATGTAGTGAGATGAGTGTGTACTGAGATGAGTGTGTAGTGAGATGATTGTGTACTGAGATGTGTGTGTTCTGAGATGTGTACTGAGATGAGTGTGTACTGAGATGAGTGTGTTCTGAGAAGAGTGTGTAGTGAGATGAGTGTGTACTGAGATGAGTGTGTTCTGAGATGTGTACTGAGATGAGTGTGTACTGAGATGAGTGTGTTCTGAGATGAGTGTGTAGTGAGATGAGTGTGTACTGAGATGAGTGTGTAGTGAGATAAGTGTGTACTGAGATGAATCTGTAGGGAGATGAGTGTGTACTTAAATGAGTGTATAGTGAGATGAGTGTGTAGTGAGATGAGTGTGTACTCAGATGAGTGTGTACTCAGATGAGTGTGTACTGAGATGAGTGTGTACTGAGATGAGTGTGTACTGAGATGAGTGTGTACTGAGATGAGTGTGTACTGAGATGAGTGTGTACTGAGATGAGTGTGATGTGAGATGTGTAGCGACATGAGTGTGTACGGGCATGAGTGTTTAGGGAGATGAGTGTGTACTGAGATGAGTGTGTAGTGAAATGAGTGTGTACTGAAATGTGTACTGAGATGAGTGTGTAGTGAGATGAGTGTGTAGGGAGATAAGTGTGTAGTGAGATGAGTGTGTACTGAGATGAGTGTGTACTGAGACGATTGTGTAGTGAGATGAGTGTGTAGTGAGATGAGTGTGTAGGGAGATAAGTGTGTACTGAGATGAGTGTGTACTGAGACGAGTGTGTAGTGAGATAAGTGTGTAGTGAGATGAGTGTGTACTGAGATGAGTGTGTTCAGAGATGAGTGAGTACTGAGATGAATCTGTAGGGAGATGAGTGTGTACTTAGATGAGTGTATAGTGAGATGAGTGTGTACTGAGATGACTGTGTACTGAGATGAGTGTGTACTGAGATAAGTGTCTAGTGAGATGAGTGTGTACTGAGATAAGTGCGTAGTGAGATGAGTGTTTTGTGAGATGAGTGTGTGGTGAGATGAGTGTGTAGTGAGATGAGCGTGTACTGAGATGAGTGTTTAGTGAGATTAGTGTGTAGTTAGATGAGTGTGTACTGAGAAGAGTGTTTAATGAGATGAATTTCTACAGAGATGAATGTGTAGTGAGATGAATGTGTTCTGAGATGAGTGTCTAGTGAGACGAATGTGTAGTGAGATGAGTGGTTACTGACATGAGTGTGTAGTGAGACGAGTGTGTAGGGAGATGTGTGTATACTGACATAAGTGCGTAGTGAGGTGAGTGTATACTGACATGAGTGTGTAGTGAGACGAGTGTATACTGAGATGAGTGTGTTGTGAGATGAGTGTGTAATGAGATGAGTGTCTAGTGAGATGAGTGTATACTGAGATGAGTGTGTAGTAAGATGAGTATGTACTGAGATGAGTGTGTAGTGAGATGAGTGTATACCGATGTGAGAGTGCAGTGACATGAGTGTATACTGAGATGAGTGTGTAGTGAGATGAATGTGTAATGAGATGAGTGTGTAGTGGGACGAGTGTGTAGTGAGATGAGTGTATACTGAGATGAGTGTGTAGTGAGATGAGTGAATACTGAGATGAGTGTGTAGTGAGATAGTGTGTACTGAGATGAGTGTGTAGTGAGATGAGTGTATACTGAGATGAATGTGTAATGAGATGAGTATATACTGACAAGAGTGTGTAGAGATGAGTGTATACTGAGAGGAGTGTGTAGTGACATGAGTGTATATTGAGATGAGTGTGTAATGAGATTTGTGTGTACTGAGATGAGTGTGTAGTAAGATGAGTGTGTACTGAGATGAATGTGTACTGAGATAAGTGTGTACTGAGATGAGTGTGTAGTGAGATGAGTGTGCACTGAAATGAGTGTGTTCTGAGATGAGTGTGTACTGAGATGAGTGTGTAGCAAGATTAGTGTGTACTGAGATGAGTGTGTGCTAAGATGAGTGTGTACTGAAATGAATGTGTTCTGAGATGAGTGTGTAGTGAGATGAGTGTGCAGTGAGATGAGTGTGTAGTGAGATGAGCGTGTAGTGAGATGAGTGTGTAGTGAGATGAGTGTGTAGCGAGGTGAGTGTGTACTGAGATGAGTGTGTACTGAGATGAGTTTGTGCTGAGATGAGTGTGTAGTGAGATGAGTGTGTACTGAGACGAGTGTGTAGTGAGATAAGTGTGCACTGAGATGAGAGTGCAATGAGATGAGTGTAATGAGATGAGTGTGTACTGAGATGAGTGTGTAGTGAGATGAGTGTGTGCTGAGATTAGTGTGTAGTCAGATGAGTGTGTACTGACATGAGTGTGTAGTGAGATTAGTGTGTAGTGAGATGAGTGTGTAGTGAGATGAGTGTGTAGTGAGATAAGTGTGTAGTCAGATGAGTGTGTACTGAGATGAGTGTGTACTGAGATGAGTGTGTAGTAAGAGGAGTGTGTACTGAGATGAGTGTGTAGTGAGATGAGTGTGTACTGAGATGAGTGTGTACTGAGATGAGTGTGTAGTAAGAGGAGTGTGTACTGAGGTGAGTGCGTAGTGAGATGAGTGTGTACTGAGATGAGTGTGTAGTAAGAGGAGTGTGTACTGAGGTGAGTGCGTAGTGAGATGAGTGGGTACTGAGGTGAGTGATGAATGGTTTGAAAAACCGACAAGTTGAAGATTGAGACACTTATGCAGCATATGGGAATCTTTATTCAGGAAACGTTTCGCCACACAGTGGCTTCATCAGTCCAATACAAAGAGGAAGGCGTAAGGAGAGGAGGAGTATGAGGTAATCAGTCCCTCAACCTGGAGTCGATGTGTTCAGTCCAACAACTGTCAGACACTGCAGCATCATGGGATCTTGTTACAAAGAATTCTTCAACACTTGTTCAACCTTTGGACAAAGACCTACTTCGACTAGTGGATGGTACCACTATGACCCCGCCTCCACCTGCTTCACCTCACCTCACTACAGTATATAAGCCACGTCTACGGCCCTATGCTGTACAGACTGGTTATAAATGACCATAATTTTTAAAGGGGTGGACCGGTAAGCCAGCGGAAGGCCTCGGTCAGATGACCAAAAGCTCCAAAGGCGGGTCATCATCTGACTAAGACCCGCGTCAGGAAACATTTGTCCTGTTTCCTGACGAACCTTACCTAACCTAACCTATGCTGTACATTCTACAAGAGTGATGGACTGAACACATCGACTCCAGGTTGAGGGACTGATTACCTCATACTCCTCCTCTCCTTACGCCTTCCTCTTTGTATTGGACTGATGAAGCCACTGTGTGGCGAAACGTTTCCTGAATAAAGATTCCCATATGCTGCGTAAGTGTCTCAATCTTCAACGGAGATGAGTGTGTAGTGAGAAGAGTGTGTACTGAGATGAGTGTGTAGTGAGATGAGTGTGTAGTGAGATGAGTGTGCAATGAGATGAGAGTGTAATGATATGAGTGTAGTGAAAAGTGTGAAGTGAGATGAGTGTGTAGAGAGATGAGTGTGTAGTGAGATGAGTGTGTAGTGAAATGAGTGTGTACTGAGATGAGTGTGTACTGGGATGAGTGTGTAGTGAGATGAGTGTGTACTGAGATGAGTGTGTAGTGAGATGAGTGTGTAATGAGATGAGTGTAGTGAGATGAGTGTGTAGTGAGATGAGTATATACTGAGATGAGTGTGTAGTGAGATTAGAGTATACTGATGTGAAAGTGTAGTGAGATGAGTGTACACTGAGATGAGTGTGTAGTGAGATTAATGTGTAGTGAGTTTAGTGTGCGGTGAAATGAGTGTGTAGTGAGATAAATGTGTAGAGAGATGAGTGAAGTGAGATGAGTGTGTAGTGAGATGAGTGCGAAATGAGATGAGTGTGTAGTGAGATGACTGTATACTGAGATGAGTATTTAGTGAGATGAGTGTGTACTGAGATGAGTGTGTAGTGAGATGAGTGTGTAGTGAGATAAGTGTGTACTGATATGAGTGTGTAGTGAGATGTGTGTGTACTGAGATGGGTGCGTAGTGAGATGAGTGTGTCCTGAGATGAGTGTGTACTGAGATGAGTGTGTCCTGAGATGAGTGTGTACTGAGATGAGTGTGTAGTGAGATGAGTGGTGAGATGAGTGTGTAGTGAGATGAGTGTGTAGAGAGATGAGTGTGTACTGAGATTAGTGTGTACTGAGATGAGTGTGTACTGACATGAGTGTGTAGTGAGATGAGTGTGCAGTGAGAGTGTGTACTGAGATGAGTTTAGTGAGATGAGTCTGTAGTGAGATGAGTGTTTAGTGAGATGAGTCTGTAGTGAGATGAGTGTGTAGTGAGATGAGTGTGTAGTGAGACGAGTGTGTAGTGAGATGAGTGTGTAGTGAGATGAGTGTGTAGTGAGATGAGTGTGTACTGAGATGAATGTGTAGTGAGATGAGTGTGTACTGAGATGAGTGTGTAGTGAGACGAATGTGTAGTGAGATGAGTGTGTACTGACGTGAGTGATTGTGTAGTGAGATGAGTGTGTAGAGAGATGAGTGTATGCTGAGATGTGAACTGAGATGAGTGCGTAGCGAGATGAGTGTGTAGTGAGATTAGTGTATGCTGAGATAAGTGTGTTGTGAGATGAGTGTGTACAGAGATGAGTGTGTAGTGACATGAGTGTGTAGTGACATGAGTGTATACTGAGATGAGTGTTTAGTGGGATGAGTGTACACTGACATGAGTGTGTAGTGAGGTAAGTGTATACTGAGTTAAGTGTGTAGAGAGATGAGTGTATACTGAGATGAGTGTGTAGTAAGATGAGCGTGTAGTGAGACGAGTGTGTACTGAGATGAGTGTATACTGAGATGAGTGTGTAATGAGATGAGTGTATACTGAGATGAGTGTATACTGAGATGAGTGTGTACTGAGATGAGTGTGTAGTGAGATGAGTGTATAGTGAGATGAGTGTTTAGTGAGATGAGTGTGTAGTGATATGAGTGTGTACTGAGATGAGTGTGTACTGCGATGAGTGTGTAGTGAGATAAGTGTGTACTAAGACGAGTGTGTAGTGAGATGAGTGTATACTGAGATGAGTGTGTATTGAGATGAGTGTATACTGAGATGAGTGTGTACTGCGATGAGTGTGTACTGAGGAGAGTGTGTAGTGAGATGAGTGTGTAGCGAGATGAGTGTATACTGAGATGAGTATTTAGTGAGATGAGTGTGTAGTGAGATGAGTGTGTACTGAGATGAGTGTGTAGTAAGATGAGTGTATACTGAGATGAGTGTGTATTGAGATGAGTGTGTAGTGAGATGAGTGTGTAGTGAGATGAGTGTGTAGTGAGATGAGTGTGCACTGAGATGAGTGTGTAGTGAGATGAGTGTGCACTGAGATGAGTATGTAGTGAGATTAGTGTGTAGCGAGATGAGTGTGTGCTGAGATGAATGTGCACTGAGATGAGTGTGTACTGAGATCAGTGTGAACTGAGATCAATGTGTTCTGAGATGAGTTTATACAGAGGTGAGTTTATACTGAGGTGAGTGTGCATTGAAATGAGTGTGTACTGAGATGAGTGTGTACTGAGATGAGTGTGTAATGAGATGAGTATGTACTGAGATGAGGGTGTACTGAGATGAGTGTGAATTGAGATGAGTGTGCACTGAGATGAGTGTGCACTGAGATGAATGAGTATTTAGATGAGTGTGTACTGAGATGAGTGTGTACTGAGATGAGTGTGCAATGAGATGAGTGCGCACTGAGATTAGTGTGTATTGAGATGAGTGTGTAATGAGATGAGTTTGTACTGATAGAACCACCATGGTACAACCATCATGGTAGAGCCATCATTGAATAACCATCATTGTACAACCATCTTAGTACAACCATCATGGTACAACCACCATGGTACAACCATCATGGTACAACCATCATGGTACAACCATCATGGTACAACCACCATGGTACAACCATCATGGTACAACCATCTTAGTACAACCATCTTAGTACAACCATCATGGTACAACCATCATGGTACAACCATCATTGAATAACCATCATGGTACAACCATCTTAGTACAACCATCTTAGTACAACCATCATGGTACAACCATCATGGTACAACCATCATGGTGCAACCATCTTAGTACAACCATCATGGTACAACCATCTTAGTACAACCATCATGGTATAATCGTGGTACAACCATCATGGTACAACCATCTTAGTACAACCATCATGGTACAACCAGCATGGTACAACCATCTTAGTGCAACCATCATGGTACAACCATCTTAGTACAACCATCATGGTACAACCACCATGGTACAACCATCATGGTACAACCGTCATGGTACAACCGTCATGGTACAACCATCTTAGTACAACCATCATGGTACAACCATCTTAGTACAACCATCATGGTACAACCACCATTGTGCAACCATCATGGTACAACCACCATGGTACAACCATCATGGTACAACCGTCATGGTACAACCATCATGGTACAACCATCTTAGTACAACCATCATGGTACAACCATCTTAGTACAACCATCATGGTACAACCATCTTAGTACAACCATCATGGTACAACCACCATGGTACAACCATCATGGTACAACCGTCATGGTACAACCATCATGGTACAACCATCTTAGTACAAATATCATGGTACAACCATCTTAGTACAACCATCATGGTACAACCACCATGGTACAACCATCATGGTACAACCACAATGGTACAACCATCATGGTACAACCATCATGGTACAACCATCATGGTACAACCATCATGGTACAACCATGGTACAACCATCATGGTACAACCATCATGGTACAACCACCATGGTACAACCACCATGGTACAACCATGGTACAACCATCATGGTACAACCATGGTACAACCATCATGGTACAACCATCTTAGTACAACCATCATGGTACAACCATCATGGTACAACCACCATGGTACAACCATCATGGTACAACCACCATGGTACAACCATCATGGTACAACCATCTTATTACAACCATCATGGTACAACCATCATGGTACAACCATCATGGTACAACCATCATGGTACAACCACCATGGTACAACCATCATGGTACAACCATCTTATTACAACCATCATGGTACAACCATCATGGTACAACCATCTTATTACAACCACCATGGTACAACCATCATGGTACAACCATCATGGTACAACCATCTTATTACAACCATCATGGTACAACCATCATGGTATAATCATGGTACAACCATCATGGTACAACCATCATGGTACAACCATCTTAGTACAACCATCATGGTACAACCATCTTAGTACAACCATCATGGTATAATCATGGTACAACCATGGTACAACCATCATGGTACAACCATCATGGTACAACCACCATGGTACAACCACCATGGTACAACCATCATGGTACAACCACTGTATCAAGAACTTGAAAAGAGTAAACAGGGTTTGTATGAGAATGTTGCCAGAACTACCATGACAGGAGTACCATCACATGTTAGTGAACAAGTTGTTACGTCACGAGAAGAACAACAGTGGTGACATCCACTGCTAACAACTAAGTAAAACACACACACACACACACACACACACACACACACACACACACACATACACACACATATGACAATCATCATGGTACAACCATCTTAGTACAACCATCATGGTACAACCATCTTAGTACAACCATCATGGTACAACCATCATGGTACAACCATCTTAGTACAACCACCATGGTACAACCATCATGGTACAACCATGGTACAACCACCATGGTACAACCATCATGGTACAACCATCATGGTACAACCACCATGGTACAACCATCATGGTACAACCATCATGGTACAACCATCATGGTACAACCACCATGGTGTACCCCACCATTCTGGCTTTCTGGAATCCTTTCTGTCTCCACTGAAAATACTTCCTTAAATCTCATGTTGAGTTCTTCACATACTTATTGGTAGTTTATTGTGATCTTCCCTGTTTCCTTCCTCAACCTGTGTGTTTTACTTAGTTGTTAGCAGAGGATCCAGTAGCGATCAGTGAAGAGGCAGGGCCAGGAGCTGAGTCTCGACCCCTGCAACCACAATTAGGTGAGTACAATTAGGTGAGTACATACACACACACCCCCAAGCTGAGGTGGCCACAAGGGCTCACGTGGGCAGGTAAAGTTACTAGCTATGGGTGACTTCATCCACAAGGAAACTGACTGGGAAAACCTGGAGCAAGACGGGGGGGGGGGACCAGAAGCGTGGAGGACTATGATGACAGAGGTGGTACTGGAAAACCTCATGCATCAACAAGTAGGGACACTACCAGAGAGAGAGAGAGGATGAACCAGCAAGACGACTTCATATTCACCATGATGAGTTCAGACAATGAGGACATCACATATGAAAGGGAAGCCGGAAGAGTAGGATAGGAGAAGCCAAACTACAAAAGAGTGGACTACACAGGAATGAGGAATTTCCTGCAAGAGATTCAGTGGGAAAGAGAACTAGTGGAAATATCAGTAAATGAAATAATGGAATACGTGACAACAAAACGCAAGGAGGCAGAGGAGAGGTTCGTACCCAAGGGCAACAGAAACAATGTAAAGACCAGAATGAACCCTTGTTTCACCTAAAGGTGTAGAGTACCCAAAGCTAAGTGCACTAGAGAATGGAAAAAGTATAGAAGACAAAGGACCCATGAAAATAAGGAGATTAGTCGAAGAGCCAGAAACGAATACGCACAGATAAGGCGGGAGACCCAACTGTACTATGAAAATGATGCAGCATCGAAAGCGAAGTCTGATGCAAAGCTGTTGTACAGATACATCAGGAGGAAAACAGCAGTAAAGGACCAGGTAATCAGGTTGAGGAAGGAAACAGGGAAGATCACAATAAACTACCAATAAGTATGTGAAGAACTCAACATGAGATTTAAGGAAGTATTTTCAGTGGAGACAGAAAGGATTCCAGAAAGCCAGAATGGTGGGGTACACCAACAAGTGCTGGACACGATACACACAACCGAGGAGGTGAAAAAGGCTAAGTGAACTAGATACCTCAAAGGTGGTGGGACCAGACATCTCTCCGTGGGTCCTGAGAGAGGGAGCAGAGGCACTGTGTGTTCCACTAGCAACAATCTTTAACACATCAAAACAGAGCAACTACCTGAGGTGTGAAAGTCAGCAAATGTAATCCCAATTTTCGAGAAAAGAGACAGACAAGAGGCATTAAACTACTGACCAGTAGTCATGGAGAAAATTATTGGAAGAGTGGTGGAGCACCTAGATAGGAATGAGGTTATCAACGACAACCAATACGGATTCAAGGACGGGAAATCATGTGTTACAAACCTACTGGAGCTTTACAAGGTGACGGAAGTAAGACAAAAGAGAGAGGGATGGGTAGATTGCACTTTCCTGGAATATAAGAAGGCTTTCGACACAGTTCCACATAGGAGATTAGTGCAAAAGCTAGAGGACCAGGCATTTATAACAGCTAAGGCACTGCCATGGATCAGAGAATACCCGACAGGAAGACAATAACGAATCATGGTATGTAACGAGGTGTCAGAGTGGGTTCCTGTGACAAGCCGGGTTCCAAAGGGGTCAGTCCTAGGACCGGTGCTGTTTCTGGTATATGTGAATGATATGACCGAAAGAACAGACTCAGAAGTGTCCCTGTTTGCAGACGATGTGAAATTAATGAGGAGAATTCAATCGGATCAGGCAGAACTACAAAGGGATCTGGACAGACTGCAGGCTTGATCCAGAAACTGGTTCCTGGAGTTCAACCCTACCAAACGCAAAGTCATGAAGACTGGGGAAGGGCAAAGAAAACCGTAGAGTATAGGCTAGGGGCCAAAGATTACAAACCTCACTCAAGGTAAAGGATCTTGGGGTGAGTAAAATATCGAGCACATCTGAGGCGCACATCAACTAAATAACTAACTGCTGAAGCATATGGGCGCTTAGCAAGCCTAAGAATAGCATTCCGATATCTCAATAAGGAATCGTTCAGGAACCTGTACACCGTGTACGTCAGGCCCATTTTGGAGTATGAAACACTAGTTTGGAGCTCACACCTAGCCATGTACGTCAGGAAATTAGGGATAGTGCAACGGTTTGGAACGAGGCTAGTCCCGGAGCTAAGGGGCATGTAGTACGAGAGAGGTTAAGGGAATCGACCTGACGACACTGGAAGTTGACTAGTCTGGAAAGTGATGTAGTAGAGGCAGGATCCATACATAGCTTTAAGAAGAGGTATGATGAAGCTCATGGAGCAGGGAGAACGACCTAGTAGCGACCAGTGAAAAGGCGGGGCCAGGAGCTGTAGCTTGACCACTGCAATCACAATTAGAGTACACACACACACACGCAGTTATGCATCAATAAAGCCACTTGATAACAGTGTAACACTGTCACCAGCAGTTATTACTGGAACACAACAAGAACACTGTCACCAGCAGTTATTACTGGAACACAACAAGAACACTGTCACCAGCAGTTATTACTGGAACACAACAAGAACACTGTCACCAGCAGTTATTACTGGAACACAACAAGAACACTGTCACCAGCAGTTATTACTGGAACACAACAAGAACACTGTCACCAGCAGTTATTACTGGAACACAACAAGAACACTGTCACCAGCAGTTATTACTGGAACACAACAAGAACACTGTCACCAGCAGTTATTACTGGAACACAACAAGAACACTGTCACCAGCAGTTATTACTGGAACACAACAAGAACACTGTCACCAGCAGTTATTACTGGAACACAACAAGAACACTGTCACCAGCAGTTATTACTGGAACACAACAAGAACACTGTCACCAGCAGTTATTACTGGAACACAACAAGAACACTGTCACCAGCAGTTATTACTGGAACACAACAAGAACACTGTCACCAGCAGTTATTACTGGAACACAACAAGAACACTGTCACCAGCAGTTATTACTGGAACACAACAAGAACACTGTCACCAGCAGTTATTACTGGAACACAACAAGAACACTGTCACCAGCAGTTATTACTGGAACACAACAAGAACACTGTCACCAGCAGTTATTACTGGAACACAACAAGAACACTGTCACCAGCAGTTATTACTGGAACACAACAAGAACACTGTCACCAGCAGTTATTACTGGAACACAACAAGAACACTGTCACCAGCAGTTATTACTGGAACACAACAAGAACACTGTCACCAGCAGTTATTACTGGAACACAACAAGAACACTGTCACCAGCAGTTATTACTGGAACACAACAAGAACACTGTCACCAGCAGTTATTACTGGAACACAACAAGAACACTGTCACCAGCAGTTATTACTGGAACACAACAAGAACACTGTCACCAGCAGTTATTACTGGAACACAACAAGAACACTGTCACCAGCAGTTATTACTGGAACACAACAAGAACACTGTCACCAGCAGTTATTACTGGAACACAAGAACAACAAAGTGAACAACTTTATACGTCAACACTAAGTGCAGTGTTCTCTAAGTGTTCAGTACAAGTAGCCACGGGTCAGTTTACTTACTAAGAGTGAACAAACTCGACACATTGATCACGTGGCGTAGCAGAAGCGCGTGTTACAGTGATCACGTGGTGTAACAGAGGCACGTGGTAGTGATCACGTGGTGCAGCAGAGGCACGTGGTAGTGATCACGTGGCGCAGCAGAACACGTGGTGTAGCAGGAGCACGTGTTACACTGAACACGTAGTGTAGCAGGAGCACGTGTTACACTGAACACGTGGTGTAGCAGGAGCACGTGTTACACTGAACACGTAGTGTAGCAGGAGCACGTGTTACACTGAACACGTGGTGTAGCAGGAGCACGTGTTACACTGAACACGTAGTGTAGCAGGAGCACGTGTTACACTGAACACGTGGTGTAGCAGGAGCACGTGTTACACTGAACACGTAGTGTAGCAGGAGCACGTGTTACACTGAACACGTAGTGTAGCAGGAGCACGTGTTACACTGAACACGTGGTGTAGCAGGAGCACGTGTTACACTGAACACGTGGTGTAGCAGGAGCACGTGTTACTCCCACAATCAGCTGTTAAATATGCACAAGATACACTGGTGATGTGTGCCGCCTGCGGCAGTGGCAGCAGTGATGTGCGCCGCCCACGATAGTGGCAGCAGTGATGTGCGCCGCCCACGATAGTGGCAGCAGTGATGTGCGCCGCCCACGATAGTGGCAGCAGTGATGTGCGCCGCCCACGATAGTGGCAGCAGTGATGTGCGCCGCCCACGATAGTGGCAGCGGTGATGTGCGCCGCCCACGATAGTGGCAGCAGTGATGTGCGCCGCCCACGATAGTGGCAGCAGTGATGTGCGCCGCCCACGATAGTGGCAGCAGTGATGTGCGCCGCCCACGATAGTGGCAGCGGTGATGTGCGCCGCCCACGATAGTGGCAGCAGTGATGTGCGCCGCCCACGATAGTGGCAGCAGTGATGTGCGCCGCCAACGATAGTGGCAGCAGTGATGTGCGCCGCCCACGATAGTGGCAGCGGTGATGTGCGCCGCCCACGATAGTGGCAGCGGTGATGTGCGCCGCCCACGATAGTGGCAGCAGTGATGTGCGCCGCCCACGATAGTGGCAGCAGTGATGTGCGCCGCCCACGGTAGTGGCAGCAGTGATGTGGGCCGCCCACGGTAGTGGCAGCAGTGATGTGCGCCGCCCACGGTAGTGGCAGCAGTGATGTGCGCCGCCCACGATAGTGGCAGCAGTGATGTGCGCCGCCCACGATAGTGGCAGCAGTGATGTGCGCCGCCCACGATAGTGGCAGCAGTGATGTGCGCCGCCCACGGTAGTGGCAGCAGTGATGTGCGCCGCCCACGGTAGTGGCAGCAGTGATGTGCGCCGCCCACGGTAGTGGCAGCAGTGATGTGCGCCGCCCACGGTAGTGGCAGCAGTGATGTGCGCCGCCCACGATAGTGGCAGCAGTGATGTGCGCCGCCCACGATAGTTGCAGCAGTGATGTGCGCCGCCCACGATAGTGGCAGCAGTGATGTGCGCCGCCCACGATAGTGGCAGCAGTGATGTGCGCCGCCCACGGTAGTGGCAGCAGTGATGTGCGCCGCCCACGGTAGTGGCAGCAGTGATGTGCGCCGCCCACGGTAGTGGCAGCAGTGATGTGCGCCGCCCACGGTAGTGGCAGCAGTGATGTGCGCCGCCCACGGTTGTGGCAGCAGTGATGTGCGCCGCCTGCGGTAGTGGTAGCAGTGATGTGTGCCGCCTGCGGCAGTGACAGCAGTGATGTGCGCCGCCTGCGGCAGTGGCAGCAGTGATGTGTGCCGCCTGCGGTAGTGGCAGCAGTGATGTGCGCCGTCTGCGGTAGTGGCAGCAGTGATGTGCGCCGCCTGCAGTAGTGGCAGCAGTGATGTGCGCCGCCTGCGGCAGTGGTAACAGTGATATGCGCCGCCTGCGGTAGTGGCAGCAGTGATGTGCGCCGCCTGCGGTAGTGGCAGCAGTGATGTGTTCCGGCAGTGGCAGCAGTGATGTGCGCCGCCTGCGGTAGTGGCAGCAGTAATGTGTGCCGCCTGCGGCAGTGGCAGCAGTGATGTGCGCCGCCTGCGGCAGTGGCAGCAGTGATGTGTGCCGGCAGTGGCAGCAGTGATGTGTGCCGGCAGTGGCAGCAGTGATGTGCGCCGCCTGCGGTAGTGGCAGCAGTGATGTGTGCCGCCTGCGGCAGTGGCAGCAGTGATATGCGCCGCCTGCGGTAGTGGCAGCAGTGATGTGCGCCGCCTGCGGCAGTGGCAGCAGTGACGTGCGCTGCCTGCGGCAGTGGCAGCAGTGATGTGTGCCGCCTGCGGCAGTGGCAGCAGTGATATGCGCCGCCTGCGGTAGTGGCAGCAGTGATGTGCGCCGCCTGCGGCAGTGGCAGCAGTGACGTGCGCTGCCTGCGGTAATCTGGGAGTACTGAGGGACAGCTGCGTCGGCAGCCACTGAGACACGACAAGTGAGGCGGCAGGAGCTTACTGTGTGAGCACTATCCTCCCCCCCCCCGTCACCCCTCCCTCTAACCCACCATCACCCATGACTCTCACCCACCAACATCCCTTCCTCTAACCCCCCTTCACCCTTCCCAATCACCCACCCTCACCCATGCCTCTCACCCACCAACATCCCTTCCTCTAACCCCCCTTCACCCTTCCCAATCACCCACCCTCACCCATGCCTCTCACCAACCAACATCCCTTCCTCTAACCCCCCTTCACCCTTCCCAATCACCCACCCTCACCCATGCCTCTCACCAACCAACATCCCTTCCTCTAACCCCCCTTCACCCTTCCCAATCACCCACCCTCACCCATGCCTCTCACCAACCAACATCCCTTCCTCTAACCCCCCTTCACCCTTCCCAATCACCCACCCTCACCCATGCCTCTCACCAACCAACATCCCTTCCTCTAATCCCCCTTCACCCTTCCCGATCACCCACCCTCACCCATGACTCTCACCCACCAACATCCCTTCCTCTAACCCCCCTCACCCTTCCCGATCACCCACCCTCACCCATGACTCTCACCCACCAACATCCCTTCCTCTAACCCCCCCTCACCCTTCCCGATCACCCACTCTCACCCATGCCTCTCACCCACCAACATCCCTTCCTCTAACCCCCCCTCACCCTTCCCGATCACCCACCCTCACCCATGACTCTCACCCACCAACATCCTTTCCTTTACCCCCCCTCACCCTTCCCGATCACCCACCCTCACCCATGACTCTCACCCACCAACATCCCTTCCTCTAACCCCCCCTCACCCTTCCCGATCACCCACTCTCACCCATGCCTCTCACCCACAAACACCCCTCCCACTAACAGACCGATACTCCCTCCTCTCCCACCAACACCCCTCCCACTAACCGACCCATATCTTCTCTCCCACCCACCCACACCCCTCCCTCCCTCCCACCCACCCACACCCCTCCCTCCCACCCACCCACACCCCTCCCTCCCTCCCACCCACCCACACCCCTCCCTCCCACCCACCCACCCACACCCCTCCCTCCCACCCACCCACACACACCCCTCCCTCCCACCCACCCACACCCCTCCCTCCCACCCGCCCAATCGAAAAAGTTACCTGCTAATTCGACAAAGACGGAGAGTGAAATTCAATTTGATAAGGAGCTGTTGGAGCGTGAGTGTTGGCAAGGCAGGGAGGGAGGGGGCGTCGACCCCCACAACACCTTCAGGTGGAGCTGTTGGAGCGTGAGTGTTGGCAAGGCAGGGAGGGAGGGGCGTCGACCCCCACAACACCTTCAGGTGGAGCTGTTGGAGCGTGAGTGTTGGCAAGGCAGGGAGGGAGGGGGCGTCGACCCCCACAACACCTTCAGGTGGAGCTGTTGGAGCGTGAGTGTTGGCAAGGCAGGGAGGGAGGGGGCGTCGACCCCCACAACACCTTCAGGTGGAGCTGTTGGAGCGTGAGTGTTGGCAAGGCAGGGAGGGAGGGGCGTCGACCCCCACAACACCTTCAGGTGGAGCTGTTGGAGCGTGAGTGTTGGCAAGGCAGGGAGGGAGGGGCGTCGACCCCCACAACACCTTCAGGTGGAGCTGTTGGAGCGTGAGTGTTGGCAAGGCAGGGAGGGAGGGGCGTCGACCCCCACAACACCTTCAGGTGGAGCTGTTGGAGCGTGAGTGTTGGCAAGGCAGGGAGGGAGGGGCGTCGACCCCCACAACACCTTCAGGTGGAGCTGTTGGAGCGTGAGTGTTGGCAAGGCAGGGAGGGAGGGGCGTCGACCCCCACAACACCTTCAGGTAGACTCAGGGAGGGAGGGGCGTCGACCCCCACAACACCTTCAGGTGGAGCTGTTGGAGCGTGAGTGTTGGCCAAGGCAGGGAGGGAGGGGCGTCGACCCCCACAACACCTTCAGGTGGAGCTGTTGGAGCGTGAGTGTTGGCAAGGCAGGGAGGGAGGGGCGTCGACCCCCACAACACCTTCAGGTGGAGCTGTTGGAGCGTGAGTGTTGGCAAGGCAGGGAGGGAGGGGCGTCGACCCCCACAACACCTTCAGGTGGAGCTGTTGGAGCGTGAGTGTTGGCAAGGCAGGGAGGGAGGGGCGTCGACCCCCACAACACCTTCAGGTGGAGCTGTTGGAGCGTGAGTGTTGGCAAGGCAGGGAGGGAGGGGCGTCGACCCCCACAACACCTTCAGGTGGAGCTGTTGGAGCGTGAGTGTTGGCCAAGGCAGGGAGGGAGGGGCGTCGACCCCCACAACACCTTCAGGTGGAGCTGTTGGAGCGTGAGTGTTGGCAAGGCAGGGAGGGAGGGGCGTCGACCCCCACAACACCTTCAGGTGGAGCTGTTGGAGCGTGAGTGTTGGCAAGGCAGGGAGGGAGGGGCGTCGACCCCCACAACACCTTCAGGTAGACTCCACTACAGGTACATCTTTCTCGGATCACACTCACCGAAATACAGGATCAAGTTTGTTTAATATTTTAGTGTTTGTGTGTTAGTGTTGTGGAGATTATCTCGAGTTACAAAGGAAATGTTACAGGATCCACAACTATTAAGAAACACGTAAGTAAAGGTATGTACTAAATATACCGAACGTAACTTCAGGTGTGTAAGGTATACCTACAATATTATGTTCTTAACTTCAGGTGTGTAAGGTATACCTACAATATTATGTTGTTAACTTCAGGTGTGTAAGGTATACCTACAATATTATGTTCTTAACTTCAGGTGTGTAAGGTATACCTACAATATTATGTTCTTAACTTCAGGTGTGTAAGGTATACCTACAATATTATGTTCTTAACTTCAGGTGTGTAAGGTATACCTACAATATTATGTTCTTAACTTCAGGTGTGTAAGGTATACCTACAATATTATGTTCTTAACATCAGGTGTGTAAGGTATACCTACAATATTATGTTGTTAACTTCAGGTGTGTAAGGTATACCTACAATATTATGTTGTTAACTTCAGGTGTGTAAGGTATACCTACAATATTATGTTGTTAACTTCAGGTGTGTAAGGTATACCTACAATATTATGTTGTTAACTTCAGGTGTGTAAGGTATACCTACAATATTATGTTCTTAACTTCAGGTGTGTAAGGTATACCTACAATATTATGTTCTTAACTTCAGGTGTGTAAGGTATACCTACAATATTATGTTCTTAACTTCAGGTGTGTAAGGTATACCTACAATATTATGTTCTTAACTTCAGGTGTGTAAGGTATACCTACAATATTATGTTCTTAACTTCAGGTGTGTAAGGTATACCTACAATATTATGTTCTTAACTTCAGGTGTGTAAGGTATACCTACAATATTATGTTCTTAACTTCAGGTGTGTAAGGTATACCTACAATATTATGTTCTTAACTTCAGGTGTGTAAGGTATACCTACAATATTATGTTCTTAACTTCAGGTGTGTAAGGTATACCTACAATATTATGTTCTTAACTTCAGGTGTGTAAGGTATACCTACAATATTATGTTCTTACACATATATTTTGTTGTAGGTGGAAGACATCTCTTAGCATCGTAGTCTGAGAAGAACTTTCAGTCCCTCTGAACACACCACTGCTACATCATACTCCTAATTTGCTTATACGTTATGAATATTTTGTTTAGTAGTGTAAGAGTTTCTCAGTACTTTATGTGTGAGATTATCTAGTGACACTGCTTCTCTCTCTCTCACACAAGTAACTATGCTCACACTACCTGTGAGAAGCGTGCACATATTAACGCTGCCTGGGTTTGCCCAGACATTCCGTTGCATATGCGGAGTTAATTAAACCAGCCTAACCTAATATAATGAAAAAAAAATCCAAATTGCAAGAAATGTTAATAAAACTGAAGCTTGACACTAAAACTCAAAATGTACTCCGGGTAGACCCCGTGTACATCTTAGTAGACGAAGGTGACAAAACTCTGGCTGCAACAATCCTCAACTAAGCCACAAACTGGAAATAAAACTATATGACTGTTGGGATCATCATGTTGGAGCGTCATGCACTCACACCATCTAATGTGAGTTATGGTCAACATTCTCACTACTCTTACATTAGTACCAGTTATAGTCAGCAAAAACTCAGGGTATTTAGCCAATCTTTCCATTTCTTATTTAATTAATTATGCTGCGCCAATGTTAATATCACCTAAAAAAAATTCTCTCCGCCCTCTGGAGTTATTGGAAAACAAAACCCTCAGAATTATTTTCGACTGTCCTAAAACTACCAAGATTCTTTCTTAATGTGATGAAGGAGGTTGTTGTGCCTAGTGTCAGTGACAGGTTTAACATTAATACTGTACTTGGTATGACAATGTTAAGAAATAAACCAGACACTACTGTACTTGGTATTACAATGTTAAGAAATAAACCAGACACTGTCACTACATATCTTACTAATGTCTAGAATAAACATAGATCAATATTGGTTGTGAAAACATATGAAGTTTTATAACCTGCATGAACTCTATCACTGTACACAACAACAGTATCTCACTATCACTGTACACAACAACAGTATCTCACTATCACTGTACACAACAACAGTATCTCACTATCACTGTACACAACAACAGTATCTCACTATCACTGTACACAACAACAGTATCTCACTATCACTGTACACAACAACAGTATCTCACTATCACTGTACACAACAACAGTATCTCACCCCTCAATGGAAGATGTGTTCATTTATTACCACATACCTGCAAACCTCTGCTAAGAAGCACATCACTAGTAATCCTTTCCTTGAATCACTTGTAAAGGCAACTGCTAAAGAATCTGTTAATAATAAATCACCAGTTACATACACTGATGGACGTAAGCAAGAGTGTAGTGGCAGGGCTGCATCTTCTCTTGTTTCCACATCTATACATATGAACAATAGAAACTACGTTGAATTAGAAATAAAAATTAACAACTAGGCGCCTACACTGCAAACTTAAATGTTTACCGGTCAAATAGCGCTAAAAGTAACTTATGACACTGAGCTTGACTCTATAATTATTACTGACTCTATGTCATCACTGAAGATCCTCGACTCACATAATAACTAACAACATGCACACTGCAGAAACAAGATATACTCAAAAATAAGAGAAAAGGAATAATGAAAATTTTTTATAGATTCCATCATACATTTAAATACTCCATGATAAAGTTGAGACGTTAACAAAACAAAGAAATCTGAAGAAAAATGTAGAATATAACTTTGGTATATCTGTCTTGCATTACAAATAATGTTAGTAGATAAGTAAATAACGAAACAATGTTAAGGGAATACAGTTAAAAGCCTGAGTAAGATCTATCACCTACCAAGATTATATGAACCTACATAAGTTAAACAACTTGATATTGTGACCTGACTGACTGACTGTTGTAGTGGCCAGGTTCACGCTTGCTTACGAGCAGTACTGACACACACCATGACAATGATACTGGATCATTATCCACTCGCAGCATGACAATGATATTGGATCATTATCCACTCACACCATGACAATAATATTGGATCATTATCCACTCACACCATGACAATGATATTGGATCATTATCCACTCACACCATGACAATGATATTGGATCATTATCCACTCACACCATGACAATGATATTGGATCATTATCCACTCGCAGCATGACAATGATCCTTCATAATCCATTCACAGCATGATCATCCTGGATCATTATCCACTCACAGCATTGTTATGATCCTGGATCATTATCGACTTGCAACCCAATAATAATCCTGGATCATCCACATGCAACATAATAACGGTCCAAGACCGGGCGATACATCGTCCAGCTTCGTCGCGGTACAGGAAGGTCTTTCACCTAGATAGGAAAGAAGGCTGCAGTTCACCAAGACAAGGTGTAGTTCACCTAGACAAGGTGTAGTTCACCTAGACAAGGTGTAGTTCACCTAGACAAGCTACAGTTCACCTAGACAAGGTGTAGTTCACCAAGACAAGGTGTAGTTCACCTAGACAAGGTGTAGTTCACCTAGACAAGCTACAGTTCACCTAGACAAGGTGTAGTTCACCTAGACAAGGTGTAGATAACCTAGACAAGGTGTAGTTCACCTAGACAAGGTGTAGTTCACCTAGACAAGGTGTAGTTCACCTAGACAAGGTGTACTTCACCAAGACAAGGTGTAGTTCACCTAGACAAGGTGTAGTTCACCTAGACAAGGTGTAGTTCACCTAGACAAGGTGTAGTTCACCAAGACAAGGTGTAGTTCACCTAGACAAGGTGTAGTTCACCTAGACAAGGTGTAGTTCACCAAGACAAGGTGTAGTTCACCTAGACAAGGTGTAGTTCACCTAGACAAGGTGTAATTCACCAAGACAAGGTGTAGTTCACCTAGACAAGGTGTAGTTCACCTAGACAAGGTGTAGATAACCTAGACAAGGTGTAGTTCACCTAGACAAGGTGTAGTTCACCTAGACAAGGTGTAGTTCACCTAGACAAGGTGTAGTTCACCAAGACAAGGTGTAGTTCACCTAGACAAGGTGTAGTTCACCTAGACAAGGTGTCAGCATAGTTGCTGATCCCCTTATATGTGTTGTATAGCGTATCATAGTACCATCCATGAGCTTTATATAGAAGATCCCTTAGGCCTGTGACTGTATGACGTCATGGGATGCAGCGAGCGAGTGAGACGAGCTGCCCCGCTCTCAGTCGATGCATAGGCATAGAAGAAGGCAGAACACGGTAGGCTGGGCTCCATCTCCCATTACCACAGTCTGACAATATAGCGTTATCATCCAACGAGTGAGTTTACCTTATCCATCAATCTCCTACCGAACGATTACTTGCAACTAGTAATGCCATCTCTTGTTGATGTCACATGTCGTATGCAGAAAGACGTCTCTGTCGCAGCTAGTGCTCTCACTAGAGTGTCTGTTGTTGTTCCTAATGTTCCAGATGGTGATAACGTCCTAGTTGACAGTGATTCCTGCAAGGTCAAGGGTTTACTTACTGAATCTTCCTTACACGTTGTAAGAGACAGTAAGATCCATTTATTCCTTGCTAACACTTCGGGTCACAGTGTTCGTCTCAGAGCAAATACCAATCTCGTTGACTTGTTCACTATCCTTACCCTGTTCAAGTACAGGATGATGTGCCACCTAACCAGTGGGTCGGTGCTATTTCAACAGGGGAGACCTCATCCACTTCACTGGATCAATCCATTCCACCAGATGAGGAGAGACTTAGCTCCCACTGACTTCCCAGACAAAGTCAAGCGTTTGTTGACTTTGTTGAACAAACGTCGTAAAGCCATTGCCTTACCAGGTGAGAAGATGGGTATAACGAACTTATTATCCCATTGTATTCCACTTGAACCTGGTACTAGACCTATCTATATACCTGTGTACAGAATGCCTCATTCCCAAGTTGCTGTCGCAGAGGAATTGATCAATCAAATGCTCGATGATGGAGTTATTGCACATATTAATTCACCCTGGAATGCGCCCTTAATCCTAGTGCCTAAGAAGGACGGTACTTGGCGCCCGGTGATTGACTTTAGGAAGTTAAATGCGAAAACTATTCTAGATCGCTTCCCACTTCCTGTACTAGGTGATCTTTTACGCAACATTGGAGATAACAAAGTCTTCTCGACCCTGGACTTGTTACAAGGGTTTTGGCAAATCCCTCTTCACGAGGACAGCCAAGAGTTAACCACATTCTCTACTCCCACAGGTCATTATCACTTCCTTCGAATGGCTTTTGGATTACGATCCTCTCCTATCACGTTCTCTAGACTCATGACCAATATCTTTAGAGGTCTTATAGGTAAAGCACTTATGGTGTACTTAGATGACGTAATCGTCATGTCCGAAGATGTGGATACACACCTAAAAAGACTTGATATAGTACTTGGTAAGCTTGAAGAAGCCAATTTAAAGATCAAACTGTCCAAATGTCAATTTTTCAGATCAGAAATTAAGTTTCTTGGTCACGTAGTCACTCCTAGAGGGGTTACGACTGATCAAAGTAAAGTAGCGGCACTACTAAATTTTCCATCCCCCAAAACTGCTGATGCTGTAAGATTCTTTGTGGGCCTAGCAGGTTTCTACAGATCTTTCATTGCTAATTTTTCTTCAACAGCAGCTCCTCTAACTGAATTGCTTAAGAAAGAAACTCCTTTCGTTTGGACCTTCCGTCAAGAAAGAGCATTTCAGACGCTAAAAGAAAAGCTAACGTCCGCTCCCATTTTGAAATTCCCAGATTTTTCTAAGCCCTTCTATCTCACAACTGATGCTAGTTCAATTGGCATAGGTGCCGTACTAGCTCAGAAGACTGATGGCAAGTACAATGCAGTTGCATTTGCTAGCTGAGCCCTTATGAAGGGTGAATGTAATTATACAGTAATGGAGCAAGAAGCTTTAGCAATAGTATGGTCTTTGAAGCACTTCCAAGACATTATTTACCAGTACCCTGTTCATGTCTTGACAGACCATACACCACTGATACCTTTATTCCAGAACAAACAACCTACTGGAAGGTTAGCCAGATGGACCTTGACTATCCAAGAGTTCAATCCCAGTTTTGAACATTTACCTGGCAAGTCAAACGTAGTCGCAGATGCTTTATTGTGAAACGTTAGTGTAGTTACTGCAGATCCTCCATTTACTGCAGAGGATGTAAAGAATGCCCAAAGAACAGATCCCATGTGGTCTGGTGTGATTCGATTCCTGCTCCAGGAAGATCTTATTCTGACTGTGAAGCCACCAGCACCCATTAGTGACTTTGTAATGAGCCAAGAATTACTGTATCGAACAGCCGAGTTGGGTACTCCAAGTAGAAGAGTGTACCAGTTAGTAATTCCACAGTCACTAGTGAATGTAGCTCTACAGCTAGTTCACGATGCACCAGGTGTTGCACACCCTGGTATGGATCATTCTGTGAAACAAGCTAGAATGAAGTACTTTTGGCCACGTATGGCAACTGACATTTCAGAGTATGTTAAGAAATGTAGTGTTTGTATGCAACATAAAGGAAATGTCAATGGTCCTAATCCAATCCAAGTGTACCCAACCACTAGCGAACCGTGGGAAAGAGTTGCCCTTGATTTGTTAACCAATTTTAAATGTTCCCTCCAAGGCAACAAACATCTGTGTGTTATGGTAGACCATTTCACCAGATATTTTGAGTTAGTTCCTATTGCAGATAAGACTGCAGAAACAGTAGCTAAAGCGTTTAAAGAACGCATTATCTGCAGGCATACCACCCCTAAGTCCTTAGTAACAGATAATGGAGGTGAATTCTGTAATGAGATTCTTGAAAATTTGTGTACTTTGTACAAGATCTCTAAATCCACCATTGTTCCTCATCATCCTGCCAGAAATGGGTTAGCTGAACGAACCAATAAGAAAGTACTTGATGTCTTGAGAGCCACTATCAACCCCAATAGTGAAACTTGGGATGAAGTTATACCAGATGTTCAATGTGCCATAAATTCTGGTTACAATGTTTCCATAGGTGATACCCCCACATTATGCATTGTATAGTGTAGACAAGCGTTTACCCTATGAGTTGTTATATTCCACTCCGAAACCCAATTACAACCCTGATGATTTCGTAGCAACTCGTACAAGCATGGTTCAGAGTGTTTTTAGAAGAATCCGTGAAACACTTTATAAATCAACAGCAGAATTTACTAGAGTTACTAATAGCCGTGCTAAACCATCAAAAGTTAAAGTAGGTTCGAGAGTAATGCTGCTAAATTTCAACAAAACATCCGAAATGCCTAAGCTCGATCAAAAGTTTGTTGGCAATTATCGAGTTGTAGAACATATCTCTGGCAATAAGTATAAGGTTAGAGAAATTAGTACTGGTAAGTACAAAGAATCACATTTAGATCATATGAAATTAGTATGCGATGTTGATGATATTGCTACCCAGACTAATGTGATAGATGCTGAAAATCCTCTTGACTCTGTACCCTCTACCTCAAATACTCAGTCAGATATTCAACCTGAATGTCGTTACTCCTTGCGTACTCAACAAGTAATGAGAAACCCACAAGTATCTTTTGTAGATACTCGTTCAGATCTCCCTCAGTCAAGGCATGTGTTAGCCATTGCAGAGGAATTCGATCCTCCCAGAGATGATAACCATTCTGCATATGTAAACCTCACCCTCGCAGAATTGGGTTTACATGTACATAGTCTGTATAACTAGTTGTCCGAGATGAAAATTGTCAACTGTTTGTTATTATCTGATCAGTTTTTCAGAAATTTTTTTTTCATGTTCACGTTCCCTCCGTATTCTGAGAATTTGACAGTAATGATCTGAGTGCACCAGAAGCCTTACTGTTAATTTCACCTAATATAAATATTTATTCTTCCTCAGAATCCGTAGAGTGCATGAATACAGATCGATCGATCAATTCCATCCCATATTGTACAATGATTTGTTCTTATAGTTTGTAATGCATTACGTTAAAACTCATGATGTTAAGTGATTACGTTAACACCCATTACGTAAAACTCATTTTGTTAACATCCAGCATGATACCATCCATTAGTTCTAAGTTAAATATATATGAATTTGTTATTGTATAGAATCAGCCCAGAACCACCTGCCTCTTCAGCCTAAAGCATAGTAGTGTATGTCGGGACGACATACTTAACATGACCGAGCTGTCAGCATAGTTGCTGATCCCCTTATATGTGTTGTATAGCGTATCATTGTACAATCCATGTGCTTTACATAGAAGATCCCTTAGGCCTGTGACTGCATGACGTCATGGGATGCAGCGAGCGAGTGAGACGAGCTGCCCCGCTCTCAGTCGACGCATAGGCATAGAAGAAGGCAGAACACGGCATTACCACAGTCTGATAATATAGCGTTACCATCCAACAAGTGAGTTTACCTTATCCATCAATCTCCTACCGAACCCCACACGACAAAGGTGTAGCTCACCTAGAGAAGCTGCAGTTCACCTAGACAAGGTGTAGTTCACCAAGACAAGGTGTAGTTCACCAAGACAAAATGTAGTTCACCTAGAAAAGGTGTAGTTCACCTCGACAAGGTGTAGTTCACCTAGACAAGCTACAGTTCACCTAGACAAGGTGTAGTTCACCAAAATAAGGTATAGTTCACCTAGACAAGGTGTAGTTCACCAAGACAAGGTGTAGTTCACCTAGACAAGCTATAGTTCACCTAGACAAGCTACAGGTAACCTAGACAAGGTGTAGTTCACCTAGACAAGGTGTAGTTCACCAAGACAAGGTGTAGTTCACCAAAAAAAGGTGAAGTTCACCTAGACAAGCTACAGTTCACCTAGACAAGCTACAGTTCACCTAGACAAGGTGTAGTTCACTTAGACAAGGTATAGTTCACCTAGAAAAGCAACAGTTCACCTAGACAAGCTACAGTTCACCTAGACAAGCTACAGTTCACCTAGACAAGGTGTAGTTCACCTACACAAGATGTAGCTCACCTAGACAACTTACAGTTCACCTAGACAAGCTACAGTTCACCTAGACAAGGTGTAGTTCACTTAGATAAGGTATAGTTCACCTAGAAAAGCAACAGTTCACCTAGACAAGCAACAGTTCACCTAGGCAAGCTACAGTTCACCTAGACAAGGTGTAGTTCACCTACACAAGATGTAGCTCACCTTGACAAGCTACAGTTCACCTAGACAAGGTGTAACTCACCTAGACAAGCTGCAGTTCACCTAGACAAGGTGTAGTTCACCTAGACAAGGTGCAGTTCACCTAGACAAGTTACAGTTCACCTAGACAAGGTGTAGTTCACCTAGACAAGCTACAGTTCACCTAGACAAGGTGTAGTTCACCTAGGCAAGCTACAGTTCACCAAGACAAGGTGTAGTTCACCTAGACAAGGTGTAGTTCACCTAGACAAGGTGTAGTTCACCTAGACAAGCTGCAGTTCACCTAGACAAGGAGTAGTTCACAAAGACAAGGTGTAGTTCACCTAGACAAGGTGTAGTTCACCTAGACAAGCTACAGTTCACCTAGACAAGGTGTAGTTCACCTAGGCAAGCTACAGTTCACCAAGACAAGGTGTAGTTCACCTAGACAAGGTGTAGTTCACCTAGACAAGGTG
This sequence comes from Cherax quadricarinatus, assembly GCF_038502225.1. Lineage (NCBI taxonomy): Eukaryota > Metazoa > Arthropoda > Malacostraca > Decapoda > Parastacidae > Cherax > Cherax quadricarinatus. Next base: position 38,531,378 of record NC_091306.1, on the reverse strand, counting down.
TAGTTCACCTAGACAAGCTGCAGTTCACCTAGACAAGGTGTAGTACACCTAGACAAGGTGTACTTCACCAAGACAAGGTGTAGGTCACCTAGACAAGGTGTAGTTCACCTACACAAGGCGTAGTTCACCTAGACAAGCTACAGCTCACCTAGACAAGGGGTAATTCACCTACACAAGGTGTAGCTCACCTAAACAAACTACAGTTCACCTAGACAAAGTGTAGCTCACCTAGACAAGCTACAGTTCACCTAGACAAGGTGTAGTTCACCTACACAAGATGTAGCTCACCTTGACAAGCTACAGTTCACCTAGACAAGGTGTAGTTCACCAAGAAAAGGCGTAGTTCACCTAGACAAAGTGTAGCTCACCTAGACAAGCTACAGTTCACCTAGACAAGGTGTAGTTCACCTACACAAGATGTAGCTCACCTAGACAAGCTACAGTTCACCTAGACAAGGTGTAGTTCACCTACACAAGATGTAGCTCACCTAGACAAGCTACAGTTCACCTAGACAAGGTGTAGTTCACCAAGAAAAGGCGTAGTTCACCTAGACAAAGTGTAGCTCACCTAGACAAGCTACAGTTCACCTAGACAAGGTGTAGTTCACCTAGACAAGGTGTACTTCACCTAGACAAGGTGTACTCCGCCTAGACAAGGTGTAGTTCACCTAGACAAGGTGTACTTCACCTAGACAGGGTGGAGTTCACCTAGACAAGGTGTACTTCACCTAGACAAGGTGTACTTCACCTAGACAAGGTGTAGTTTACCTAGACAATGTATACTTCACCTAGACAAGGTGTACTTCACCTAGACAAGGAGTACTTCATCCAGAGAAGGTGTAGTTTACCTAGACAATGTATACTTCACCTAGACAAGGTGTACGTCACCTAGACAAGGTGTAGTTTACCTAGACGAGGTGTAGTTCACCTACACAAGGTGTACTTCACCTAGACA
>NC_091306.1:38517923-38525423 GCF_038502225.1 Cherax quadricarinatus | reverse complement strand
GTCTCCTAATATCTTATATCTCCACAGAGTTACCCCGGTCCTTCTTGTTCTTCCCAAGTCCATTCTGATAATTTTTTCTACGACATTGAAGCCCCATAGCAGTATACAAATGCTACGAGGCGTGTAGTGTTACTGGAGCATAGCACCCGTACCTTCGTCCATCTGCACTCAAAGTTAAGTAAACAGTGACTTACCTAGCATTTCCTAATATTTTGTGACATTATTTAACTGTCCTGCACCAATACAGTTAGTTACTGAAGCCATACTTCAGTAAATTGTTCAGTGTCATCAGTGCACATTTTTGCCACTTACCTACAGCTTAAATTTTGTGAATTTATTTTTGCACTCCTACATTTTAAATTCCAGTATTTTATTCTGCTTCTTGCACCTCAGTTATTGATTTAAATTGTTCAGTGTTAACCATTTATACAATTTACCTCTCACATACAGTTTTCATGTAATTCCTGTGTGCTGTTATTTTTTTAGTTGCACCTGCAAGTTAGCCACAGATTGTTGACACCCTAGCACTGTTTTGTTTGTTAGTTTTTTTTTTCTTTTAATAAGTGTAATCTTCAAGTACTTAAGTATTAGTATATTCTACCTGCAGTGATACAATCTGTGCCTAGCCCATTAAATTTTTTTTTCTGTTCCCCCATTTATTTGCTCTACATATATTCTATGTTTTATCAGTGAATATTCACCTATGTGCATTGCATTTTGCTATTTTATATACCCAAGTCATTGAGTGTATTTTTGGGAACCTGCTTATTTACCATTAATTACCAAAATTCCTTGTGAAGTTAATTAGTTTTGACCTTGAGATTGTGCAAATTTTTTTTCTTTTTGCCAGTGTACACCCTGCTAACACCAGTTAACCTTTGCCATATTCTTGAATTTAATAATCTGCATTTTTAATAATTTTATTTTGTGTGCAATATAGCAATTCTGGATACAGTGTATTTTTTTTTCTGTGATTTTTGGCACTATTCGATACTCTGATATCTTTTCTGTGCCAACTTCCCTTGTGCAAGTGAATTACCCCTTTTTTTTTTTTTTGGCGTTTCAATTTGCAACTGCTAGCACCCGCAATCTTTTTAAACTGTGCTTGCAGCACAGTTTAGTGTTGTGTAGTACCTGATTTATTTTAATTTTGTGCAATTTTTGCTACCAGTGTTTACAGTCCAACTCCTTTTCATAAATTTTGTTGCCAGATTCCTGGTGAAATTATTGACTATCCTTAGCTTCATTTTGTGCACTTCCCTGTAGTACATTCACTTGCATACATCTCTTATTTTGTGTTCAGAGTGTATCACTATTTCCCTTTTTATTGTTTTGCTCAAATTATTTCTATCACTAAGCAGTTTACCTAGTACTGTGGTGCTGAGTTCTCTTTGACTCTGTTTTGAATTGTAGCCAGTGCATACCATTTCTTGCTCTGACCTGTTTACCATCTTCGTGACCTACTTGCATTTGAACAATTGACGTCATGACTAAGACACGCAGTGGCCATGCCGTTAGTCCAGATTCTGCTGGTGCCAGCAATGGTGCCTCAGCCAGCGTGAGCACGCGGCAGGGCATCGAAGCCCCAGCGACAGTTGGTCAACTTGTGGCTCAAGCCTCGACCACCAGTGGGCCGGCTCATCGTCCATACCTGACCCTTATTTTTGACGGTCGTGCAAATAGTTTAGAGCCATGGCTGCAGTCAGTCGAGGCGACTGTTCAGGCTCTATTTGATAGCCCAACGGATACACAGTACATTCGTGCTGCTGTTGCAGCAGTGGATCTCACCCAGGGTGATATAGGTGCCTTTGTGCAGCTCAAGCGCGTTTGTAAGATTCAGTCTTGGGGTGAACTTAAGGAGGAATTTAGGCGTTATTTTCGGCGTAGTCGCCAACGCCATTACATTGACATCGTTACCAGCGTCTTAGCTGAATGTCAATACCGGCACAAAAGCCCCCTGGCTTGCGTTTGCCGGTTCAAGCAAGCCGCCATGGACTTTACTGATGCCGTCAACTCCACTAAGTGGGTGGATGGTGATGGCCGTATGGCTACTAAAGACATCATCCCCATGCTGGCTGTCGGCATCATGCGGAGGGATTCCGCCCCTAACCTCTGGGCTGCCATTGATGCGCTAGGACTCGGCCCTCAGCACGACGTCCTGGGTGCATATGACGCCATCGACTCGCTCAAGCCGCCTTCCGAGCAAGGCAAGGTTTGCCGCTTTGCGGATGATCCCCTACCCATCCTTCCAGCGCCGTCCACAGTGACCCCGCGGTCGCAGCCGGAAGTCACTTTTGCTGCTGCTGTCAGACAGCCAGCCCACAAAGTTTCTAACCCCAGTCCCACTAACACGCGCCTAAGTAAAAATATTGATCACAGTAACAACCGTTGGTCTCATACAAAAAGGCAGTCATCGACTTCCTGGACCAGGGCGAAACGTCGCCAGCAGACACCACCCCCAACCTCACCCGCTAAGCGTGTAGTGACTTGTTTCAACTGTGGCAAACGAGGGCACTACCGATCTGAGTGTTACAAACTTAAGTCCCCGCAAAGTAACCATCACAGTCCCCATGCTCAGTTTCCCAGTAACCATAACCGCCCCCATGCTCAGTTTCCCAGTAACCATAACCGTCCCCATGCTCAGTTTCGCGAGGGAGTCTGTGTTTACCACAATACTTCCAGTCATACCTCCCATGAGTGTAACAAGCTGCGAAGTATGCTGACAGCTGAGTGGAGCAAGCAGTCGTCGCGCAATGCACATGCTCGTAGAAGCCCTTCCACTAGTTCGGGGGAAGAGGCACGTCCGCAAAACCAGCGAAAGACGTAGTAACCCTGTCGGAGTCGCTGTATTCCGTCCCTGTCCGCAATGCATTCGCCGCCCTGGGCAGTGATACGCTTGCCGACAGTGAGGAAACCGAGTGTCTTGACGTTGTTGCCGAGACTCGTACCGTACCTTCCAGGTCGAGCCTCGTCAACAAGTGTCGAGCCTCGAGCAGCTGTGACTCCGGGGACCTCGTCGGCCTGTCATGCCTTCATGTTCGGTATGACAACCCATGTGGACCGCTCATCGAGTCCACTGTCCACAATAAGCCTGTTCAGCTTTTCCTAGACACAGGTTCGGTGGTTAACATTGTCCACTCCACCTTTTTCCGAGACATTGGCCTTCACGCGGCCATGTTGACAGAGCCGTCTGCCATTCAGACCTTGAGAGGAGTCTCAGGTAAACCGCTGACGGTTCGCGGTCGCACAACGCTAGAATTTGTGGTCCAGGGTCACAAGCTGTCCGCAAAATTCTTAGTCGTAGATGGTATTGTTTTCCATGGTGACCTGCTCATAGGGTTCAAAACCATGGCAGATCTTAGGATCCGTTTAGATCCAGCTGAGTGGAAAGCGGAATTCAACGGAGTGGATGTGCCCTTCTGGGGCGTGCGCTTAGGATCCACTACGTGCTACTCTGTCTCAGAGTATGCACAGTGCCTAGAATCGTTGGAAACCGGAGGTTTCCATAGCACATTCTCCCCGGGGTCAGTCTCTTGTCCTGATCGACCTCGTAGTAGAGCTCGTTGCCCATCACCTCCTGGCCATCAGCGCGTAGTTACCAGTGAAACCCAGTCTGGGGACGCCCAGTCTAACCTTCACTCTAACTCTGACGCTGTTGTAGAGACCAGCAGTTGTCAAGCCGCAGTATCCCTGTCGGCAGGCGACTGTCTGACTCGTGTCATGGCATCAGCGAGCAGAGTTACTGCTTGTACAAAGTATGACGTCACTTTGTCAGCTAACTCGCTCACTCCTGTTACGGTGTACGTGAGCAGAGCTTTTGAAGGAGACCATGTGCTGGTTGACAACGACACATGCCGAGTCAAGGGCCTCTCCCTTGAACCATCCTTGCACACAGTGCAACGTGGTAAGTTGCAAGTCCTTGTTGTCAACATGCATAGTCGAGAATTTCCCCTGCAGAAGAATACCTCACTTGTCGACCTTGTCAGATTCCCTCTCCCGGTGAGAGTGGAGAGTGAAGCCCCAGCTGACTTCCTTGTGAGTGCAGTTCTCCCAGGCGAGTCTGCTGCTGACTCTTCCAACACCCGGCCAGTGCAGGAAGATGATCTAGCTTTGACAGACTATCCTGAAGAGGTCCCAAAACTTCTCCAGGTTCTCAATCGTGCACGTTCTGCAGTTGCACTAGATGGTGAGTCAATGGGTTTGACCCCACTGATCTCTCACCGTATTCCACTTGACAAAGGTACTAAACCCATTTATGTACCTGCGTATCGTCTGCCACATGCGCAAAGAGTCTTCGCCGAAGAACTCATTACACGGATGCTCCGTGATGGAGTTATTGAGGAGTCCACTTCCCCGTGGAATGCTCCCCTTATTCTGGTTCCCAAGAAAGACGGAACCTGGCGTCCTGTTATCGATTACAGGAAACTGAATGCATGTACCATCCCAGACCGTTTTCCATTGCCAGTTCTGAACGACCTGTTGCAGAACATCGGCGATAATAAGGTCTTTTCAACTCTTGATCTTCTTCAAGGGTTCTGGCAGATCCCCCTCGATGATGAGAGTAGAGAGTTGACAGCTTTCTCTACTCCAACTGGTCATTACCAGTTCAGGAGGATGCCCTTCGGCTTGCGCGGAAGCCCAATCACGTTTAGTCGTTTGATGACGACAATTTTCCGTACCCTCCTAGGTGGCACGCTCATGGTCTACCTGGATGATCTCATAGTCATGTCGCAAGATGTCCCGTCACATCTTGAGAAACTTGACAGGGTATTGGACAGGCTAGCTCAGGCAAATCTTAAGGTAAAGCTCTCCAAATGTCATTTCCTCCGGAAGGAAATAAAATTTCTGGGTCACGTAGTAACTCAGAATGGCATAAAGACGGACGAGTCTAAAATCTCGGCCGTGCAGAAATTCCCCAGACCCATGACGGCGGATGCAGTCCGGTCCTTCATAGGCCTGGCGGGTTTCTACCGCACCTTTATCGCAGGTTTCTCCACCATTGCTGCACCCCTGACACGCTTACTCAAGAAGGATGCCCCTTTTGAGTGGACGTGCGATCAGGAACGAGCTTTTGTCATTCTTAAGAACAAGTTAACATCAGCCCCAACCCTTAGATTCCCTGATTTCACCAAGGCATTTACCTTGACGACTGATGCCAGCAAAGTTGGCATCGGTGCAGTCTTGTCACAAGAATCTAATGGGAAGCAGCAGCCTATTGCCTATGCTAGCCGTGTTCTTACTAAAGCGGAAGTCAATTATTCAGTGACAGAGCTAGAAGCTTTAGCCATTGTATGGGCCCTGAGTCATTTTCGGGATATCATCTATCATTATCCTATCAAGATTTATACAGATCATTTACCCTTAGTGGCCCTTTTTGAGAATAAGAACCTCTCGGGAAAGCATGCTCGGTGGTCGCTCACGTTCAATGACTACAACCCTGAAATTTGCTATGTCCCAGGTAAGCAAAATGTTGTAGCTGATGCCCTGTCGAGACATATAGCATTCGTGTTGTCGGCAATTCGTTCTCTGTTGAGGATCTCGAGAAAGCCCAACGACAGGACCCGGTGTGGTCTCCAGTCCTTCGTTTCCTGACCAAGGAGGACGTTGACTTACAGGTCAAGTCTCCCGTTCCACTGAAGGATTTAGTGGTCAACCAAGGAGTACTGTGCCGTGTTGCACAGCTGGTGGACCCCGGCAGAACCGTATACCAACTGGTCATACCAGAGTCCATGATACCAGCTACTCTTAGGTTGATCCACAATGTCCCAGGTGTAGCGCACCCCGGGAAGGACCGCAGTATCAAACAGGCACGAATGAAATATTTCTGGCCTAAGATGGCATCGGACATTGCCAAGCATGTACACCAGTGTGTTGTCTGCCTACAGCACAAGGGTACCATTACAGGTCCTAACCCCATTCTAAAGTATCCCATTACAAAGGAGCCCTGGGAGAGAACTTCTGTCGACCTGTTGACGAACTTCTCGACCTCGGAGAAGGGAAATAAGCACCTGCTTGTAATGGTAGATAACTTGACGCGGTACAGTGAATTAGTACCCATTCCTGATAAAACCGCTGAAACGGTCGCTAGTGCTTTCCGTGAGCATGTTGTTCTTCGTCATACTTGCCCACGTGTCCTTCTGTCAGACAATGGGTCTGAGTTTATAAATGGCATAATGCAGGATCTTTGCTCCAGATTCAACATTCATCAAGCGCCAGTAGCTCCACGCCACCCTGCGAGTAATGGTCTTGCTGAACGTACAAATCGCAAAGTCCTGGAGGTGCTCAGAGTAACCGTTAACCCAAGTTGTACTACATGGGATGAGGCTATCCCAGATGTTCAGTGTACATTAAATTCCTCCCTCAACAGCTCGATCGGTGAGACACCTCATTTTGCTTTGTATGGCTATGACAAGCGCTTACCATATGAAATTCTGTTTACTCCACCTAGACCTACTTACGATACTGATAACCCCAGTGTAGTAAAGATGAGGACAACGCAGCTTGTCTTCCAGCGGGTACGAGAGAACCTTATGAAAGCTACTGATAGGTTCACGTCTGAGCGCAATGCCCGCGCCAAGGAAAGCAAAGTGGAACCAGGTTGCAAAGTTATGTTGCTCAACCCAGTGCAGACCCCAGGTATGCACAAACTTGTCCCAAAGTTTGTGGGTCCTTACCGTGTCCTACGACAGCTCCGTGGCAATAAGTTCGAGGTGAGGGAGATTGCTACGGGAACTATCAAGGAAGCCCACCTTGATCACATGAAGTATGTGGACCATATGCAGGCCGAAGCAGAGCTGGAGGTGCGTGCGTTGCAACGCCACGATCAGACTAATGTTAGGGACAAACTGTCTATCCCTTCTCCCACTACTACTGGTACGGAAGACGGCCCAGTAAGGCTCCATACTTATGGCCTGCGACCCAGGACAACAGTACATTTCTGTGACATTGACGTACCTACTGACTTGTCTGACTCCTACGCTAGTTATGCTAATTGTTTGCTTGCAGAAATGGGTATAAATGCACACACATTGTATAGCTAGTCGATAATAGAGTCAGGGTGGACAACATCATGTAATTATGTAAATACTTTTAGAAGGGTACCCAGAGTGTAATGAATTCCATGGATATAGTATTATTGTACGTATGTGCATCAGTGTTTTATAACTAAAGTAAAAAAAAGCCTGTATTACGGTCAGGACAATGCTGCCCTCTGAGTTACATGTCACACCTTAGGAAATGCTACTGTCAGTCATTGTTTGCAGATGTGAGCGTGCAACAACGTTAGTAGACGAGTGGTCAACTGATGTTCAGCCCTGCGGACAACCTGTATATAGAAGATTTTAGTTCCAGTGCTGACGTCTCCTGGCTCTCTACTCGATGAAACAGCGCGGCAAACCAGTTTTCTCTTCTCCTGGATGGGAGAGTTTTTTTTTTTTGCCTGTTGCATTTTTTTGTCCATTTTTTATTTACTAGTGAGCGAAAGCCAGTCCCTCTCTGGGG
>NC_091306.1:38495423-38515423 GCF_038502225.1 Cherax quadricarinatus | reverse complement strand
GCTGCTGCTGTTGTTGTTGCCCTTGCTGCTGCTGCTGCTGTTGTTGTTGCCCTTGCTGCTGCTGCTGCTGTTGTTGTTGCCCTTGCTGCTGCTGCTGCTGTTGTTGTTGTTGCCCTTGCTGTTGCTGCTGTTGTTGTTGTTGCCCTTGCTGTTGTTGTTGCCCTTGCTGCTGTTTACCTGGAGAGAGTTCCGGGGGTCAACGCCCCCGCGGCCCGGTCTGTGACCAGGCCTCTGTTGTTGTTGTTGTTGCCCATGCTGCTGCTGCTGCTGCTGTTGTTGTTGTTGCCCTTGCTGCTGCTGCTGCTGTTATTGTTGTTGCCCTTGCTGCTGCTGCTGCTGCTGTTGTTGTTGTTGCCCTTGCTGCTGCTGCTGCTGTTATTGTTGTTGCCCTTGCTGCTGCTGCTGCTGCTGTTGTTGTTGCTGTTGTTGTTGCTGCTGCTGTTTTTGCTGTTGCTGCTGCTGCTGCTGCCACCGCCGCCGCCGCCCTCCCGCCGCAGCCGCCTCCGGCGCCGCCACCAGGGTACACAGTCAGTCTGCTTAATAATGTTGACACAACTATCACCACCTCACTCGTGATAATATAACTATTCTTAGTCTTATCAATATTCTTGAAAATCTTCAATATAGAGAATAATAATGAAGACTGAGGTCTGGTCTCAGAGTGGCCCGCGGGGGCGTTGACCCCCCGAAACTCTCTCCAGGTAAACTGACGCTGTCTCACCAACACAAACATCTATAATAACTGATATACAACATGCCACCGTAACTTACATTATTATTAACAAGAAAAACATCAAAATAAGTGTTGTTGAGGGAAAATGATCAAAACATAGGTAGGTCTAGAATCATGGTACAAGATTAAGACATGCGCAGCGCCTAGGTAGCTTGACTGATGGAACGTAGAGCCTACACAGTGTAATCAGCTCATCAAACTTGGAGAAAAAGTATTTGAGGCGGTCAGTCCCTCAGCTCTGAGGAGAGTTGAGCTTCCTGGTCTGGAACCATATGAAACTGGAAGATCTGGAAGACGTTGTAAGGGACGGCATCCACCAGTGGCAGCTTCATGGTCTGGAACCATATGAAGCTGGAAGATCTGGAAGACGTTGTAAGGGACGGCATCCACCAGTGGCAGCTTCATGGTCTGGAACCATATGAAGCTGGAAGATCTGTAAGACGTTGTAAGGGACGGCATCCACCAGTGGCAGCTTCATGGTCTGGAACCATATGAAGCTGGAAGATCTGGAAGACGTTGTAAGGGACGGCATCCACCAGTGGCAGCTTCATGGTCTGGAACCATATGAAGCTGGAAGATCTGTAAGACGTTGTAAGGGACGGCATCCACCAGTGGCAGCTTCATGGTCTGGAACCATATGAAGCTGGAAGATCTGGAAGACGTTGTAAGGGACGGCATCCACCAGTGGCAGCTTCATGGTCTGGAACCATATGAAGCTGGAAGATCTGAAAGACGTTGTAAGGGACGGCATCCACCAGTGGCAGCTTCATGGTCTGGAACCACATGAAGCTGGAAGATCTGGAAGACGTTGTAAGGGACGGCATCCACCAGTGGCAGCTTCCTGGTCTGGAACCATATGAAGCTGGAAGATCTGGAAGTCGTTGTAAGGGATGGCATCCACCAGTGGCAGCTTCATGGTCTGGAACCATATGAAGCTGGAAGAAATGGAAGACGTTGTAAGGGACGGCATCCACCAGTGGCTTCATGGTCTGGAACCATATGAAGCTGGAAGATCTGGAAGACGTTGTAAGGGACGGCATCCACCAGTGGCAGCTTCCTGGTCTGGAACCATATGAAGCTGGAAGATCTGGAAGACGTTGTAAGGGACGGCATCCACCAGAGGCAGCTTTCTGGTCTGGAACCATATGAAGCTGGAAGATCTGGAAGACGTTGTAAGGGACGGCATCCACCAGTGGCAGCTTCATGATCTGGAACCATATGAAGCTGGAAGATCTGGAAGACGTTGTAAGGGACGGCATCCACCAGTGGCAGCTTCCTGGTCTGGAACCATATGAAGCTGGAAGATCTGGAAGACGTTGTAAGGGACGGCATCCACCAGTGGCAGCTTCCTGGTCTGGAACCATATGAAGCTGGAAGATCTGGAAGACGTTGTAAGGGACGGCATCCACCAGTGGCAGCTTCATGGTCTGGAACCATATGAAGCTGGAAGATCTGGAAGACGTTGTAAGGGACGGCATCCACCAGTGGCAGCTTCCTGGTCTGGAACCATATGAAGCTGGAAGATCTGGAAGACGTTGTAAGGGACGGCATCCACCAGTGGCAGCTTCATGGTCTGGAACCATATGAAGCTGGAAGATCTGGAAGACGTTGTAAGGGACGGCATCCACCAGAGGCAGCTTCCTGGTCTGGAACCATATGAAGCTGGAAGATCTGGAAGACGTTGTAAGGGACGGCATCCACCAGTGGCAGCTTCATGGTCTGGAACCATATGAAGCTGGAAGATCTGGAAGACGTTGTAAGGGACGGCATCCACCAGTGGCAGCTTCCTGGTCTGGAACCATATGAAGCTGGAAGATCTGGAAGACGTTGTAAGGGACGGCATCCACCAGTGGCAGCTTCATGGTCTGGAACCATATGAAGCTGGAAGATCTGGAAGACGTTGTAAGGGACGGCATCCACCAGAGGCAGCTTCCTGGTCTGGAACCATATGAAGCTGGAAGATCTGGAAGACGTTGTAAGGGACGGCATCCACCAGTGGCAGCTTCATGGTCTGGAACCATATGAAGCTGGAAGATCTGGAAGACGTTGTAAGGGACGGCATCCACCAGTGGCAGCTTCCTGGTCTGGAACCATATGAAGCTGGAAGATCTGGAAGACGTTGTAAGGGACGGCATCCACCAGTGGCAGCAAGATGGCAGCTCTATCTGGAACACAACCATGTTCACTCATAACTAGACACTGTACTATAACGGTATCTTGGTACAGAGGACATCTTGGTACAGAGGATATCTTGGTACAGAGGACATCTTGGTACAGAGGACATCTTGGTACAGAGGACATCTTGGTACAGAGGACATCTTGGTACAGAGGACATCTTGGTATAGAGGACATCTTGGTACAGAGGACATCTTGGTACAGAGGACATCTTGGTACAGAGGACATCTTGGTACAGAGGACATCTTGGTACAGAGGACATCTTGGTACAGAGGACATCTTGGTACAGAGGACATCTTCCAATCTTCATCACGTATCTACTAGTTATGATAGACTGATTATATCATCATTATGTCATCAACAAGAGCTAAGTGAAAAAGTCTACTGTGTAGACGAGACATTCATCAATAAAAACAGCCAAGTGTTGCACATGTTTCTTAATCTTTAAATTATCTTTGAAGAGTTTCGAGAATTTATCTACTCTCCGAGCCCGGCCATGGGCCATGTTCGTCTGGTGCTTGCCTGGTCAACCAGGTTGTTGCTGCTGGAGGCCCGCTGCCCCACATATCCATCACAGCCTGGTTGATCTGGCACCTGGAGAAGATACTTGTCCAGTATCCTGGTGAAGGTATCTACACTTATATACCATCACAAGAGTCATCTTAGACCCACTTCCATGTATTAACAATAATACTGACAAACTCACACCTCTCATCTTCACACAACAACAATCTATCAACCAACAAAAATTGATAGACAAATGTCTGCTAACTATTCAGCAACAAGCCAAGTTTATTCTCCCTTCAACTCTCCTCAGCACCCACAACACAGCTAAGTTTATTCTCCCTTCAACTCTCCTCAGTACCCACCACAAGCCAAGTTTATTCTCCCTTCAACTCTCCTCAGCACCCACCACAAGCCAAGTTTATTCTCCCTTCAACTCTCCTCAGCACCCACCACACAGCCAAGTTTATTCTCCCTTCAACTCTCCTCAGCACCCACCACAAGCGAAGTTTATTCTCCCTTCAACTCTCCTCAGCACCCACCACACAGCCAAGTTTATTCTCCCTTCAACTCTCCTCAGCACCCACCACACAGCCAAGTTTATTCTCCCTTCAACTCTCCTCAACACCCACCACACAGCCAAGTTTATTCTCCCTTCAACTCTCCTCAGCACCCACCACACAGCCAAGTTTATTCTCCCTTCAACTCTCCTCAACACCCACCACAAGCCAAGTTTATTCTCCCTTCAACTCTCCTCAGCACCCACCACACAGCCAAGTTTATTCTCCCTTCAACTCTCCTCAGCACCCACCACACAGCCAAGTTTATTCTCCCTTCAACTCTCCTCAGCACCCACCACACAGCCAAGTTTATTCTCCCTTCAACTCTCCTCAACACCCACCACAAGCCAAGTTTATTCTCCCTTCAACTCTCCTCAACACCCACCACACAGCCAAGTTTATTCTCCCTTCAACTCTCCTCAGCACCCACCACAAGCCAAGTTTATTCTCCCTTCAACTCTCCTCAGCACCCACCACAAGCCAAGTTTATTCTCCCTTCAACTCTCCTCAACACCCACCACAAGCCAAGTTTATTCTCCCTTCAACTCTCCTCAACACCCACCACACAGCCAAGTTTATTCTCCCTTCAACTCTCCTCAGCGCCCACCACAAGCCAAGTTTATTCTCCCTTCAACTCTCCTCAGCACCCACCACACAGCCAAGTTTATTCTCCCTTCAACTCTCCTCAGCGCCCACCACAAGCCAAGTTTATTCTCCCTTCAACTCTCCTCAACACCCACCACACAGCCAAGTTTATTCTCCCTACAACTCTCCTCAACACCCACCACACAGCCAAGTTTATTCTACCTTCAACTCTCCTCAGCACCCACCACACAGCCAAGTTTATTCTCCCTTCAACTCTCCTCAGCACCCACCACACAGCCAAGTTTATTCTCCCTTCAACTCTCCTCAGCACCCACCACACAGCCAAGTTTATTCTCCCTTCAACTCTCCTCAACACCCACCACACAGACAAGTTTATTCTCCCTTCAACTCTCCTCAACACCCACCACACAGCCAAGTTTATTCTCCCTTCAACTCTCCTCAACACCCACCACACAGCCAAGTTTATTCTCCCTTCAACTCTCCTCAACACCCACCACACAGCCAAGTTTATTCTCCCTTCAACTCTTCTCAACACCCACCACACAGCCAAGTTTATTCTCCCTTCAACTCTCCTCAGCACCCACCACACAGCCATGTTTATTCTCCCTTCAAGTCTCCTCAGCACGCACCACACACCCAAGTTTATTCTCCCTTCAACTCTCTTCAGCACCCACCACACAGCCATGTTTATTCTCCCTTCAACTCTCCTCAGCACCCACCACGCAGCCAAGTTTATTCTCCCTTCAACTCTCCTCAGCACCCACCACACAGCCAAGTTTATTCTCCCTTCAACTCTCCTCAACACCCACCACAAGCCAAGTTTATTCTCCCTTCAAGTCTCCTCAACACCCACCACAAGCCAAGATTATTCTCCCTTCAACTCTCCTCAACACCCACCACACAGCCAAGTTTATTCTCCCTTCAACTCTCCTCAACACCCACCACACAGCCAAGTTTATTCTCCCTTCAACTCTCCTCAGCACCCACCACACAGCCAAGTTTATTCTCCCTTCAACTCTCCTCAGCACCCACCACAAGCCAAGTTTATTCTCCCTTCAACTCTCCTCAGCACCCACCACACAGCCAAGTTTATTCTCCCTTCAACTCTCCTCAGCACCCACCACACAGCCAAGTTTATTCTCCCTTCAACTCTCCTCAGCACCCACCACACAGCCAAGTTTATTCTCCCTTCAACTCTCCTCAGCACCCACCACACAGCCAAGTTTATTCTCCCTTCAACTCTCCTCAACACCCACCACAAGCCAAGTTTATTCTCCCTTCAACTCTCCTCAACACCCACCACACAGCCAAGTTTATTCTCCCTTCAACTCTCCTCAGCACCCACCACAAGCCAAGTTTATTCTCCCTTCAACTCTCCTCAGCACCCACCACAAGCCAAGTTTATTCTCCCTTCAACTCTCCTCAACACCCACCACAAGCCAAGTTTATTCTCCCTTCAACTCTCCTCAACACCCACCACACAGCCAAGTTTATTCTCCCTTCAACTCTCCTCAGCGCCCACCACAAGCCAAGTTTATTCTCCGTTCAACTCTCCTCATCACCCAACACACAGCCATTTTTATTTTCCCTTCAACTCTCCTCAGCGCCCACCACAAGCCAAGTTTATTCTCCCTTCAACTCTCCTCAACACCCACCACACAGCCAAGTTTATTCTCCCTTCAACTCTCCTCAACACCCACCACACAGCCAAGTTTATTCTACCTTCAACTCTCCTCAGCACCCACCACACAGCCAAGTTTATTCTCCCTTCAACTCTCCTCAGCACCCACCACACAGCCAAGTTTATTCTCCCTTCAACTCTCCTCAGCACCCACCACACAGCCAAGTTTATTCTCCCTTCAACTCTCCTCAACACCCACCACACAGACAAGTTTATTCTCCCTTCAACTCTCCTCAACACCCACCACACAGCCAAGTTTATTCTCCCTTCAACTCTCCTCAACACCCACCACACAGCCAAGTTTATTCTCCCTTCAACTCTCCTCAACACCCACCACACAGCCAAGTTTATTCTCCCTTCAACTCTTCTCAACACCCACCACACAGCCAAGTTTATTCTCCCTTCAACTCTCCTCAGCACCCACCACACAGCCATGTTTATTCTCCCTTCAAGTCTCCTCAGCACGCACCACACAGCCAAGTTTATTCTCCCTTCAACTCTCTTCAGCACCCACCACACAGCCATGTTTATTCTCCCTTCAACTCTCCTCAGCACCCACCACGCAGCCAAGTTTATTCTCCCTTCAACTCTCCTCAGCACCCACCACACAGCCAAGTTTATTCTCCCTTCAACTCTCCTCAACACCCACCACAAGCCAAGTTTATTCTCCCTTCAAGTCTCCTCAACACCCACCACAAGCCAAGATTATTCTCCCTTCAACTCTCCTCAACACCCACCACACAGCCAAGTTTATTCTCCCTTCAACTCTCCTCAACACCCACCACACAGCCAAGTTTATTCTCCCTTCAACTCTCCTCAGCACCCACCACACAGCCAAGTTTATTCTCCCTTCAACTCTCCTCAGCACCCACCACAAGCCAAGTTTATTCTCCCTTCAACTCTCCTCAGCACCCACCACACAGCCAAGTTTATTCTCCCTTCAACTCTCCTCAGCACCCACCACACAGCCAAGTTTATTCTCCCTTCAACTCTCCTCAGCACCCACCACACAGCCAAGTTTATTCTCCCTTCAACTCTCCTCAGCACCCACCACACAGCCAAGTTTATTCTCCCTTCAACTCTCCTCAGCACCCACCACACAGCCAAGTTTATTCTCCCTTCAACTCTCCTCAGCACCCACCACACAGCCAAGTTTATTCTCCCTTCAACTCTCCTCAGCACCCACCACACAGCCAAGTTTATTCTCCCTTCAACTCTCCTCAGCACCCACCACACAGCCAAGTTTATTCTCCCTTCAACTCTCCTCAGCACCCACCACACAGCCAAGTTTATTCTCCCTTCAACTCTCCTCAGCACCCACCACACAGCCAAGTTTATTCTCCCTTCAACTCTCCTCAGCACCCACCACACAGCCAAGTTTATTCTCCCTTCAACTCTCCTCAGCACCCACCACACAGCCAAGTTTATTCTCCCTTCAACTCTCCTCAGCACCCACCACAAGCCAAGTTTATTCTCCCTTCAACTCTCCTCAGCACCCACCACACAGCCAAGTTTATTCTCCCTTCAACTCTCCTCAGCACCCACCACAAGCCAAGTTTATTCTCCCTTCAACTCTCCTCAGCACCCACCACAAGCCAAGTTTATTCTCCCTTCAACTCTCCTCAACACCCACCACAAGCCAAGTTTATTCTCCCTTCAACTCTCCTCAACACCCACCACACAGCCAAGTTTATTCTCCCTTCAACTCTCCTCAGAGCCCACCACAAGCCAAGTTTATTCTCCCTTCAACTCTCCTCAGCACCCACCACACAGCCAAGTTTATTCTCCCTTCAACTCTCCTCAGCGCCCACCACAAGCCAAGTTTATTCTCCCTTCAACTCTCCTCAACACCCACCACACAGCCAAGTTTATTCTCCCTTCAACTCTCCTCAACACCCACCACACAGCCAAGTTTATTCTACCTTCAACTCTCCTCAGCACCCACCACACAGCCAAGTTTATTCTCCCTTCAACTCTCCTCAGCACCCACCACACAGCCAAGTTTATTCTCCCTTCAACTCTCCTCAGCACCCACCACACAGCCAAGTTTATTCTCCCTTCAACTCTCCTCAGCACCCACCACAAGCCAAGTTTATTCTCCCTTCAACTCTCCTCAGCACCCACCACACAGCCAAGTTTATTCTCCCTTCAACTCTCCTCAGCACCCACCACAAGCCAAGTTTATTCTCCCTTCAACTCTCCTCAGCACCCACCACAAGCCAAGTTTATTCTCCCTTCAACTCTCCTCAACACCCACCACAAGCCAAGTTTATTCTCCCTTCAACTCTCCTCAACACCCACCACACAGCCAAGTTTATTCTCCCTTCAACTCTCCTCAGCGCCCACCACAAGCCAAGTTTATTCTCCCTTCAACTCTCCTCAGCACCCACCACACAGCCAAGTTTATTCTCCCTTCAACTCTCCTCAGCGCCCACCACAAGCCAAGTTTATTCTCCCTTCAACTCTCCTCAACACCCACCACACAGCCAAGTTTATTCTCCCTTCAACTCTCCTCAACACCCACCACACAGCCAAGTTTATTCTACCTTCAACTCTCCTCAGCACCCACCACACAGCCAAGTTTATTCTCCCTTCAACTCTCCTCAGCACCCACCACACAGCCAAGTTTATTCTCCCTTCAACTCTCCTCAGCACCCACCACACAGCCAAGTTTATTCTCCCTTCAACTCTCCTCAACACCCACCACACAGACAAGTTTATTCTCCCTTCAACTCTCCTCAACACCCACCACACAGCCAAGTTTATTCTCCCTTCAACTCTCCTCAACACCCACCACACAGCCAAGTTTATTCTCCCTTCAACTCTCCTCAACACCCACCACACAGCCAAGTTTATTCTCCCTTCAACTCTTCTCAACACCCACCACACAGCCAAGTTTATTCTCCCTTCAACTCTCCTCAGCACCCACCACACAGCCGTGTTTATTCTCCCTTCAAGTCTCCTCAGCACGCACCACACAGCCAAGTTTATTCTCCCTTCAACTCTCCTCAGCACCCACCACACAGCCATGTTTATTCTCCCTTCAACTCTCCTCAGCACCCACCACGCAGCCAAGTTTATTCTCCCTTCAACTCTCCTCAGCACCCACCACACAGCCAAGTTTATTCTCCCTTCAACTCTCCTCAACACCCACCACAAGCCAAGTTTATTCTCCCTTCAAGTCTCCTCAACACCCACCACAAGCCAAGATTATTCTCCCTTCAACTCTCCTCAACACCCACCACACAGCCAAGTTTATTCTCCCTTCAACTCTCCTCAACACCCACCACACAGCCAAGTTTATTCTCCCTTCAACTCTCCTCAGCACCCACCACACAGCCAAGTTTATTCTCCCTTCAACTCTCCTCAGCACCCACCACAAGCCAAGTTTATTCTCCCTTCAACTCTCCTCAGCACCCACCACACAGCCAAGTTTATTCTCCCTTCAACTCTCCTCAGCACCCACCACACAGCCAAGTTTATTCTCCCTTCAACTCTCCTCAGCACCCACCACACAGCCAAGTTCATTCTCCCTTCAACTCTCCTCAGCACCCACCACACAGCCAAGTTTATTCTCCCTTCAACTCTCCTCAGCACCCACCACACAGCCAAGTTTATTCTCCCTTCAACTCTCCTCAGCACCCACCACACAGCCAAGTTTATTCTCCCTTCAACTCTCCTCAGCACCCACCACACAGCCAAGTTTATTCTCCCTTCAACTCTCCTCAGCACCCACCACACAGCCAAGTTTATTCTCCCTTCAACTCTCCTCAGCACCCACCACACAGCCAAGTTTATTCTCCCTTCAACTCTCCTCAGCACCCACCACACAGCCAAGTTTATTCTCCCTTCAACTCTCCTCAGCACCCACCACACAGCCAAGTTTATTCTCCCTTCAACTCTCCTCAACACCCACCACACAGCCAAGTTTATTCTCCCTTCAACTCTCCTCAACACCCACCACACAGCCAAGTTTATTCTCCCTTCAACTCTCCTCAGCACCCACCAACCCCACACTTACCGAGATAACACTAGTAACACAATAACACCCTGATAAGTACAAGGTAACACAAGTAACACAATAACACCCTGGTATGTACAAGGTAACACCAGTAACACAATAACACCCTGGTATGTACAAGGTAACACCAGTAACACAATAACACCCTGGTATGTATACGGTAACACCAGTAAAAAATAACACCCTGGTATGTACAAGGTAACACCAGTAACACAATAACACCCTGGTAAGTACAAGGTAACACCAGTAACACAACACCCTGGTAAGTACACGGTAACAATAACACCCTGGAATGTACAAGGTAATACCAGTAACACAATAACACCCTGGAATGTACACGGTAACACCAGTAACAATAACACCCTGGTAAGTACACGGTAACAATAACACCCTGGTAAGTACAAGGTAACACCAGTAACGCAATAACATCCTGTTAAGTACAAGGTAACACCAGTAACAGAACACTCTGGTAAGTATAAGGTAACACCAGTAACGCAATAACACCCTGGTATGTACATGGTAACACCAGTAAGAATAACACCCTGGCATGGACAAGGTAACACCAGTAACACAGTAACACCCTGGAAAGTACAAGGTAACACCAGTAATACAATAACACCCTGGTAAGTACAAGGTAACACCAGTAACACAACACCCTGGTAAGTACACGGTAACAATAACACCCTGGTATGTACAAGTTAACACCAGTAACACAATAACACCCTGGTAAGTACAAGGTAACACCAGTAACGCAATAACTCCCTGGTATGTACACGGTAACGCCAGTAAGAATAACACCCTGGTATGTACAAGGTAACACCAGTAACACAGTAACACCCTGGTAAGTACACGGTAACAATCACACCCTGGTAGGTACAAGGTAACACCAGTAACACAGTAACACCCTGGTAAGTACACGGTAGCAATCACACCCTGGTATGTACAAGGTAACACCAGTAACACATTAACACCCTGGTAAGTACAACGTAACACCAGTAACACATTAACACTCTGGTAAGTACAACGTAACACCAGTAACACAATAACACCCTGGTATATACAAGGTAACACCAATAACACAATAACACCCTGGTAAGTACAAGGTAACACCAGTAACACAACACCCTGGTAAGTACACGGTAAAAATAACACCCTCGTATGTACAAGTTAACACCAGTAACACAATAACACCCTGGTAAGTACAAGGTAACACCAGTAACGCAATAACACCCTGGTACCTGCATGGTAACACCACTAAGAATAACACCCTGGTATGTACAAGTTAACACCAGTAACACAAAAACATCCTGGTGAGCACAAGGTAACACCGGTAACACCAGTCAGCAGGTGTTACTGTTATTATAATACAGTCAGCAGGTGTTACTGTTACTACAGTCCAGTCAGCAGGTGTTGCTGTTATTATAATCCAGTCTGCAGGTGTTGCTGTTATTATAATCAAGACAGCAGGTGTTGCTGTTATTATAATCCAGACAACAGGTGTTGCTGTTATTATCATCCAGACAACAGGTGTTGGTGTTATGAGGCGGTGACCACAGCTGTGGCTTACTGAGGTGTGGGATTTTGGAGTCGTAGGTAGGGATTTGAGCTAAGGATAGGGGCAAGGGATAGAGGGTAGGGATTCGGGGTAAATGGGGTACGGATAGGGGGAATGGGGTAGGAATAGGAGGTAGAGGTAGGGATACAGGCTAGGGTGTTGAAATAGGGTGAGGGGGTAGGGGTAGGGTGTTAGGGGGTAGGGTGTAGGGTGTTAGTTGAAGGGAGAGGGGGTAGAGGGAAGGGTAGAGGTACCGAGGGTAGGGTATGGGGTCCTCGTAGAGGTAGAGGGTCAAGTAGAGGTACCGAGGGTAGGGCATGGGGTCCTGGTAGGGGTAGAGGGTAGGGTAGAGGTATCGAGGGTAGGGTATTGAGCCCTGGTAGGGGTAGAGGATAGGGTAGAGGTACCGAGGGTAGGGTATGGGGTCCTGGTAGGGGTAGAGAGTCGGGTAGATGTACCGAGGGTCGGGTACAGGGTCCTGGTAGGGGAAAAGGGTCGGGTCGAGGTACCGAGGGTACGGTATGGGGTCCTGGTAGGGGTAGAGTGAAGGGTAGAGGGACCGAGGGTAGGGTATGGGGTCCTGGTAGGGGTAGAGGGAAGGGTAGAGGGACCGAGGGTAGGGTATGGGGTCCTGGTAGGGGTAGAGGGTAAGGTAGAGGTACCGAGGGAAGGGTATTGGGTCCTGGTAGGGGTAGAGGGAAGGGTAGAGGGACCGAGGGTAGGGTATGGGGTCCTGGTAGGGGTAGAGGGTCGGGTAGAGGTACCAGGTGTAGGGTATTGGGTCCTGGTAGGGGTAGAGGGAAGGGTAGAGGTACCGAGGGCATTGTATTCGGTACCGAAGGTAGGGTATTGGGTCCTGGCAGGGGAAGAGGGAAGGGTAGAGGTACCGAGGGCAGGGTATTGGGTTGGGGTAGGGGTAGAGGGTAGGGTAGAGGTACAGAGGGTAGGGTATGGGGTCCTGGAAGGGGTAGAGGGTAAGGTAGAGGTACCGAGGGTAGGGTATGGGGTCCTGGTAGGGGTAGAGGGTCGGGTAGAGGCACCGAGGGTAGGGTATGGGGTCCTGCTGGGGGTAGAGGGTAGGGTAGACGTACTGAGGGTAGGGTATGGGGTCCTGGTAGGGGTAGAGAGTCGGGTAGATGTACCGAGGGTCGGGTACAGGGTCCTGGTAGGGGAAAAGGGTCGGGTCGAGGTACCGAGGGTACGGTATGGGGTCCTGGTAGGGGTAGAGGGAAGGGTAGAGGGACCGAGGGTAGGGTATGGGGTCCTGGTAGGGGTAGAGGGAAGGGTAGAGGGACCGAGGGTAGGGTATGGGGTCCTGGTAGGGGTAGAGGGTAAGGTAGAGGTACCGAGGGAAGGGTATTGGGTCCTGGTAGGGGTAGAGGGAAGGGTAGAGGGACCGAGGGTAGGGTATGGGGTCCTGGTAGGGGTACAGGGTCGGGTAGAGGTACCAGGTGTAGGGTATTGGGTCCTGGTAGGGGTAGAGGGAAGGGTAGAGGTACCGAGGGCAGGGTATTCGGTCCTGGTAGGGGAAGAGTGTAGGGTAGAGGTACAGAGGGTAGGGTATTGGGTCCTGGTAGGGGTAGAGGGTAGGGTAGAGGGACCGAGGGTAGGGTATGGGGTCCTGGTAGGGGTAGAGGGTCGGGTAGAGGTGCCGGGTGTAGGGTATTAGGTCCTTGTAGGGGTAGAGGGAAGGGTAGAGGTATCGAGGGCAGGGTATTGGGTCGTGGTAGGGGTAGAGGGTAAGGTAGAGGTACCGAGGGAAGGGTATGGGCTCCTGGTAGGGGAAGAGGGTCGGGCAGAGGAGCCGAGGGTAGGATATTGGATCCTGGAAGGGGTAGAGGGTAGGGCAGAGGTACCGAGGGTAGGGTATGGGGTCTTGGTAGGGGTAGAGGGTAGGGAAGAGGTACCGAGGGTAGGGTATGGGGTCTTGGTAGGGGTAAAGGGTCGGGTAGAGGTACCGAAGGTAGGGTATTGGGTCCTGGCAGGGGAAGAGGGAAGGGTAGAGGTACCGAGGGCAGGGTATTGGGTTGGGGTAGGGGTAGAGGGTAGGGTAGAGGTACAGAGGGTAGGGTATGGGGTCCTGGAAGGGGTAGAGGGTAAGGTAGAGGTACCGAGGGTAGGGTATGGGGTCCTGGTAGGGGTAGAGGGTCGGGTAGAGGCACCGAGGGTAGGGTATGGGGTCCTGCTGGGGGTAGAGGGTAGGGTAGACGTACTGAGGGTAGGGTATGGGGTCCTGGTAGAGGAAGAGGGTAGGGTAGAGGTACCAAGAGTAGGGTATTGGGTCACAGTAGGGGTAGAGGGAAGGGTAGAGGTACCGAGGGCAGGGTATTGGGTCCGGGTAGGGGTAGAGGGTAGGGTAGAGGTACAGAAGGTAGGGAATGGGGTCTTGGTAGGGGTAGAGGGTAAGGTAGAGGTACCGAGGGTAGGGTATGGGGTACTGGTAGTGGTAGAGGGTCGGGTAGAGGTACCGAGGGTAGGGTATGGGGTCCTGTTGGGGTAGAGGGCAGGGTAGAGGTGCTGAGGGTAGGGTGTTGGATCCTGGTAGGGGTAGAGGGTAGAGTAGAGGTACCGAGGGTAGGGTATGGGGTCCTAGTAGGGGTAGAGGGTAGGGTAGAGGTACCGAGGGTAGAGTATGGGGTCCTGGTAGGGGTAGAGGGCAGGGTAGAGGTACCGAGGGTAGGGTATGGGGTCCATGTAGGGGTAGAGGGAAGGGCAGAGGTACCTTGGGTAGGGTATGAGGTCCTGGTAGGGGTTGAGGGTAGGGTAGAGGTACTGAGGGTAGGGTATGGGGTCATAGTAAGGGTAGAGGGTAAGGTAGAGGTACCGAGGGTAAAGTATTGGGTCTGGGAAGGGGTAGAGGGTAGGGTAGAGGTACCGAGGGTAGGGTATGGGGTCATGGTAGGGGTAGAGGGTCGGGTAGATGTACCGAGGGTAGGGTATGGGGACCTGGTATGGGTAGAGGGTCTGGGTAGGGGTAGAGGGTAGGGTAGAGGTACCGAGGGTAGGGTATGGGGTCATGGTAGGGGTAGAGGGACGGGTAGATGTACCGAGGGTAGGGTATGGGGTCCTGGTATGGGTAAAGGTAACGAGGGTAGGGTATGGGGCCCTGGTAGGGGAAGAGGGTAGGGAAGAGGTACCGAGGGTAGGGTATGGGGTCCTGGTAGGGGTAGAGGGTAGGGAAGACGTATCGAGGGTAGGGTATGGGGTCCTGGAAGGGTTAGATGGTAGGGTAGAGGTACCGAGGGTAGGGTATGGGGTCCTGGTAAGGGTAGAGGGTAGGGTAGAAGTACCGAGGGTAGGGTATGGGGTCCTGGTAGGGGTAGAGGGTAGGGAAGAGGTACCGAGGGAAGGGTATGGGGTCCTATAGGGGTAGAGGGTAGGGTAGAGGTACCGAGGGTAGGGTATGGGGTCAAGGTAGGGGTAGAAGGTAAGGTAGGGTAGAGGTACCGAGGGTAGGGTATGGGGTCCTGGCAGGGGTTGAGGTTAGGGTAGAGGTACTGAGGGTAGGGTATGGGGTCCTGGTAGGGGTAGAGAGTAGGGTAGAGGTACAGAGGGAAGGGTATTGGCTCCTGGTAGGGGTAGAGGGTAGGGTAGAGGTACCGAGGGTAGGTTATGGGGTCCTGGTAGGGGTAGAGGGTAGGGTAGATGTACCGAGGGTAGGGTATAGGGTCCTGGTAGGGGTAGAGGGTAGGGTAGAGGTACGAGGGTAGGCTATTGGGACCTAGTAAGGGTAGAGGGTAGGGTAGAGGTACCGAGGGAAGGGTATGGAGTCCTGGTAGGGGTAGAGAGTAGGTTATGGGGTCCTGGCAGGGGTAGAGGGTAGGGTATGGGGTAATGGTAGGGGTAGAGGGTATGGTAGGGTAGAGGTACCGAAGGTAGGGTATGGGGTTATGGTACTTGTAGAGGGTAGGGTATGGGGTAATGGTAGGGGGTGAGGGTAGGGTAGAGGAACCGAATGTATGGTATGGGGTCCTGGTAGGGGTAGAGGGTAGGGTAGAGGTACCGAGGATAGGGTATGGGGTCCTGGTAGGGGTAGAGGGTAGGGTAGAGGTACCGAGGGTAGGGTATGGGGTTATGATACTTGTAGAGGGTAGGGTAGAGGTACCAAGGACAGGGTATGGGGTCCTGGTAGGGGTAGAGGGTAGGGTAGAGGTACCGACGGAAGGGTATGGGGTCCTCGTAGGGGTAGAGGGTAGGGTATGGGCTCCTGATAGGGGTAGACCGTAGGGTAGAGGTACCGAGGGTAGGGTATGGGGTCCTGGTAGGGGTAGAGGGTATGGGAGAGGTATGGAGGGTAGGGTATGGGGACCTTGTAGGGGTAGAGGGTAGGGTAGAGGTACTGAGGGTAGGGTATGGGGTCCTGGTAGGGGCAGAGGGTAGGGTAGATGTACCGAGGGTAGGGTATGGGGTTCTGGTAGGGGTAGAGGGTAGGGTAGAGGTACCAAGGGTAGGATATGGGGCTCTGGTAGGGGTAGAGGGTAGGGTAGATGCACCAATGGTAGGGTATGGGGTCCTGGTAGGGGTAGAGGGTAGGGTAGAAGTACCGAGGGTAGGGTATAAGGTCCTGGTAGGGGTAGAGGGTAGGGTAGAGGTACTGAGGGTAGGGTATGGGGTCCTGGTAGAGGTAGAGGAGAGGAACCGAGAGTAGGGTATCGGGTCCTGGTAGGGGTAGAGGTATCGAGGGTAGGGTATGAGGTCCTGGTAGGGTTAGAGGTACCGAGGGTAGGGTATGGGGTCCTGGTAGGTGTAGAGGGTAGGGTAGAGGTACCGAGGGTAGGGTATGGGGTCCTGGTAAGAGAAGATGGTAAGGTAGAGGTAACGAGGGTAAAGTATTGGGTCCGGGAAGGGGTAGAGGGTAGAGGTACCGAGGGTAGGGTATTGGGTCCTGGTAGGGGAAGAGGGAAGGATATAGGTACCGAGGGTAGGGTATGGGGTCATGGTAGGGGTAGAGGGTCGGGTAGATGTACCGAGGGTAGGTTATGGGGTCCTGGTATGGGTAGAGGTACCGAGGGTAGGGTATGGGGCCCTGGTAGGGGTTGAGGGTAGGGTAGAGGTACCGAGGGTAGGGTATGGGGTCCTGGTAGGGGTAGCGGGTAGGGTAGAGGTATCGAGGGTAGGGTATGGGGTCCTGGAAGGGTTAGATGGTAGGGTAGAGGTACCGAGGGTAGGGTATGGAATCCTGGTAGGGGTAGAGGGTAGGGTAGAAATACAGAGGGTAGGGTATGGGATCCTGGTAGGGGTAGAGGGTAGGGAAGAGGTACCGAGGGTAGGGTATGGGGTCCTGGTAGGGGTAGAGGGTAGGGTAGAGGTACCGAGGGTAGGGTATGGGGTCCTGGTAGGGGTAGAGGGTAGGGGAGATGTACCGAGGTTAGGGTATGGGGTCCTGGTATGGGTAGAGGGCAGGTTAGAAGTACCGAGGGTAGGGTATGGGGTCCTGGTAGGGGTTGAGGGTAGGGTAGAGGTACCGAGGGTAGGGTATGGGGTCCTGGTAGGGGTTGAGGGTAGGGTAGAGGTACCGAGGGTAGGGTATGGGGACCTGGTAGGGGTAGAGGGTAGGGTAAGGTAGAGGTACCGAGGGTAGGGTATGGGGTCCTGGCAGGGGTAGAGAGTAGGTTAGAGGTACTGAGGGTAGGGTATGGGTTCCTGGTAGGGGTAGAGGGTAGGGTAGAGGTACCGAGGGTAGGGTATGGGGTCCTGGAAGGGGTAGAGGGTAGGGTAGAGGTACCGCGGGTAGGGTATGGGGTCCTGGTAGGGGTTGAGGGTAGGGTAGATGTACCGAGGGTAGGGTATAGGGTCCTGGTAGGGGTAGAGTGTAGGGTAGAGTTACCGAGGGTAGGGTATTGGGTCCTGGTATGGGTAGAGGGTATAGTAGAGGCACCGAGGGTTGGGTTTGGGGTCCTGGTAGGGGTAGAGGGTAGGGTAGAGGTACCGAGGGTAGGGTATGGTGTCGTGGTCGCCTTAGAGGGTAGGGTAGAGGTACTGAGGGTAGGGTGTGGGTTCCTGGTAGGGGTAGAGGGTAGGGTTGAGGTACCGAGGGTAGGGTATGGTGTCCTGGTAGGGGTTGAGGATAGGGTAGAGGTACCGAGGGTAGGGTATGGGGTCCTGGTAGGGGTAGAGGGTAGGGTTGAGGTACCGAGGGTAGGGTATGGTGTCCTGGTAGGGGTTGAGGGTAGGGTAGAGGTACCGAGGGTAGGGTTTGGGGTCCTGGTAGGGGTAGAGGGTAGGGTAGAGGTACCGAGGGTAGGGTATGGTGTCGTGCTCGCCTTAGAGGGTAGGGTAGAGGTACTGAGGGTAGGGTGTGGGGTCCTGGTAGGGGTAGAGGGTAGGGTTGAGGTACCGAAGGTAGGGTTTGGGGTCCTGGTAGGGGTAGAGGGTAGTGTAGAGGTACCGAGGGTAGGGTATGGGGTCCTGGTAGGGGTAGAGGGTAGTGTAGAGGTACCGAGGGTACGGTATGGGGTCCTGGTAGGGGTAGAGGGTAGTGTAGAGGTACCGTGGGTAGGGTTTGGGTTCCTGGTAGGGGTAGAGGGTAGTGTAGAAGTACCGTGGGTAGGGTTTGGGGTCCTGGTATGGGTAGAGGGTAGGGTTGAGGTACCGAGGGTAGGGCTTGGGGTCCTGGTAGGGGTAGAGGGTAGGGTAGAGGTACCGAGGGTAGGGTATGGTGTCGTGGTCGCCTTAGAGGGTAGGGTAGAGGTACTGAGGGTAGGGTGTGGGGTCCTGGTAGGGGTAGAGGGTAGGGTTGAGGTACCGAGGGTAGGGTTTGGGGTCCTGGTAGGGGTAGAGGGTAGTGTAGAGGTACCGAGGGTAGGGTATCGTGTCCTGGTAGGGGTTGAGGGTAGGGTAGAGGTACCGAGGGTAGGGTTTGGGGTCCTGGTAGAGGTAGAGGGTAGGGTTGAGGTACCGAGGGTAGGGTATGGTGTCCTGGTAGGGGTTGAGGGTAGGGTAGAGGTACCGATGGTAGGGTTTGGGGTCCTGGTAGGGGTAGAGGGTGGGGTTGAGATACCGAGGGTAGGGTATGGTGTCCTGGTAGGGGTTGAGGGTAGGGTAGAGGTACCGATGGTAGGGTTTGGGGTCCTGGTAGGGGTAGAGGGTGGGGTTGAGATACCGAGGGTTGGGTATGGTGTCCTGGTAGGGGTAGAGGGTAGTGTAGAGGTACCGAGGGTAGGGTATGGGGTCCTGGTAGGGGTAGAGGGTAGTGTAGAGGTACCGAGGGTAGGGTATGGGGTACTGGTATCAAGTTACTGCTAAGTAAGTGGGCCAGTAGGTGTTAAACTTTCCCATGTGTTTAATCTTGTTGTGCTTGGGTACCGCACCACGTATCTCTGATGTTTGGAGGTGAGTGACTGCAGAGCGACCGATGAATAACAACATGATGTGATGTTTGGAGGTGAGTGACTGCAGAGCGACCGATGAATAACAACATGATGTGATGTTTGGAGGTGAGTGACTGCAGAGCGACCGATGAATAACAACATGATGTGATGTTTGGAGGTGAGTGACTGCAGAGCGACCGATGAATAACAACATGATGTGATGTTTGGAGGTGAGTGACTGCAGAGCGACCGATGAATAACAACATGATGTGATGTTTGGAGGTGAGTGACTGCAGAGCGACCGATGAATAACAACATGATGTGATGTTTGGAGGTGAGTGACTGCAGAGCGACCGATGAATAACAACATGATGTGATGTTTGGAGGTGAGTGACTGCAGAGCGACCGATGAATAACAACATGATGTGATGTTTGGAGGTGAGTGACTGCAGAGCGACCGATGAATAACAACATGATGTGATGTTTGGAGGTGAGTGACTGCAGAGCGACCGATGAATAACAACATGATGTGATGTTTGGAGGTGAGTGACTGCAGAGCGACCGATGAATAACAACATGATGTGATGTTTGGAGGTGAGTGACTGCAGAGCGACCGATGAATAACAACATGATGTGATGTTTGGAGGTGAGTGACTGCAGAGCGACCGATGAATAACAACATGATGTGATGTTTGGAGGTGAGTGACTGCAGAGCGACCGATGAATAACAACATGATGTGATGTTTGGAGGTGAGTGACTGCAGAGCGACCGATGAATAACAACATGATGTGATGTTTGGAGGTGAGTGACTGCAGAGCGACCGATGAATAACAACATGATGTGATGTTTGGAGG
>NC_091306.1:38432923-38490423 GCF_038502225.1 Cherax quadricarinatus | reverse complement strand
TGAGTGTGTGTGAGTGTGTGTGAGTGTGTGTGAGTGTGTGTGTGTGTGTGTGTGTGTGTGAGTGTGTGTGAGTGTGTGTGAGTGTGTGTGAGTGTGTGTGAGTGTGTGTGTGTGTGAGTGTGTGTGAGTGTGAGTGTGTGTGAGTGTGAGTGTGTGTGAGTGTGTGTGAGTGTGTGTGAGTGTGTGTGTGAGTGTGTGTGAGTGTGTGTGAGTGTGTGTGAGTGTGTGTGAGTGTGTGTGAGTGTGTGTGAGTGTGTGTGTGTGTGTGTGAGTGTGTGTGAGTGTGTGTGAGTGTGTGTGAGTGTGTGTGAGTGTGTGTGTAAGTGTGTGTGAGTGTGTGTGTGAGTGTGTGTGAGTGTGTGTGAGTGTGTGTGAGTGTGTGTGAGTGTGTGTGAGTGTGTGTGAGTGTGTGTGAGTGTGAGTGTGTGTGAGTGTGAGTGTGTGTGAGTGTGTGTGAGTGTGTGTGAGTGTGTGTGAGTGTGTGTGAGTGTGTGTGAGTGTGTGTGAGTGTGTGTGAGTGTGTGTGAGTGTGTGTGAGTGTGAGTGTGTGTGAGTGTGAGTGTGTGTGAGTGTGTGTGAGTGTGTGTGAGTGTGTGTGTGTGTGTGTGAGTGTGTGTGAGTGTGTGTGAGTGTGTGTGTGTGTGTGTGAGTGTGTGTGAGTGTGTGTGAGTGTGTGTGAGTGTGTGTGAGTGTGTGTGAGTGTGTGTGAGTGTGTGTGAGTGTGTGTGAGTGTGTGTGAGTGTGTGTGAGTGTGTGTGAGTGTGTGTGAGTGTGTGTGAGTGTGTGTGAGTGTGAGTGTGTGTGAGTGTGAGTGTGTGTGAGTGTGTGTGAGTGTGTGTGTGTGTGTGTGAGTGTGTGTGAGTGTGTGTGAGTGTGTGTGAGTGTGTGTGAGTGTGTGTGAGTGTGAGTGTGTGTGAGTGTGAGTGTGTGTGAGTGTGTGTGAGTGTGTGTGTGTGTGTGTGAGTGTGTGTGAGTGTGTGTGAGTGTGTGTGAGTGTGTGTGAGTGTGTGTGTGTGTGAGTGTGTGTGAGTGTGTGTGAGTGTGTGTGAGTGAGTGTGAGTGTGTGTGAGTGTGAGTGTGTGTGAGTGTGTGTGAGTGTGTGTGTGTGTGTGTGAGTGTGTGTGAGTGTGTGTGAGTGTGTGTGAGTGTGTGTGAGTGTGTGTGAGTGAGTGTGAGTGTGTGTGAGTGTGTGTGAGTGTGTGTGTGTGTGAGTGTGTGTGAGTGTGTGTGAGTGTGTGTGAGTGAGTGTGAGTGTGTGTGAGTGTGAGTGTGTGTGAGTGTGTGTGAGTGTGTGTGTGTGTGTGTGTGAGTGTGTGTGAGTGTGTGTGAGTGTGTGTGAGTGTGAGTGTGTGTGAGTGTGTGTGAGTGTGTGTGTGTGTGTGTGAGTGTGTGTGAGTGTGTGTGTGTGTGTGTGAGTGTGTGTGTGTGTGAGTGTGTGTGTGTGTGTGTGAGTGTGTGTGAGTGTGTGTGAGTGTGTGTGAGTGTGAGTGTGTGTGTGTGTGTGTGAGTGTGTGTGAGTGTGTGTGAGTGTGTGTGAGTGTGAGTGTGTGTGAGTGTGTGTGAGTGTGTGTGTGTGTGTGTGTGAGTGTGTGTGAGTGTGTGTGAGTGTGTGTGAGTGTGAGTGTGTGTGAGTGTGTGTGAGTGTGTGTGAGTGAGTGTGAGTGTGTGTGAGTGTGTGTGAGTGAGTGTGAGTGTGTGTGTGTGTGAGTGTGTGTGTGTATGACCGAGCCACGGAAGCAATGTTTCCTGGAGCCAGGTGAACACCTGGAAGGTCAAAGCGTCCTAAGCAAAAATAAAAGCAAACATTCAGATGATGAACATTCAGGAGCATAACACCACTACATCCCACTGACACAGCTAACAAGATAACACCACTACATCCCACTGACACACCTAACAAGATAACACCACTACATCCCACTGACACAGCTAACAAGATAACACCACTACATCCCACTGACACACCTAACAAGATAACACCACTACATCCCACTGACACAGCTAACAAGATAACACCACTACATCCCACTGACACAGCTAACAAGATAACACCACTACATCCCACTGACACACCTAACAAGATAACACCACTACATCCCACTGACACAGCTAACAAGATAACACCACTACATCCCACTGACACAGCTAACAAGATAACACCACTACATCCCACTGACACACCTAACAAGATAACACCACTACATCCCACTGACACACCTAACAAGATAACACCACTACATCCCACTGACACAGCTAACAAGATAACACCACTACATCCCACTGACACAGCTAACAAGATAACACCACTACATCCCACTGACACACCTAACAAGATAACACCACTACATCCCACTGACACAGCTAACAAGATAACACCACTACATCCCACTGACACAGCTAACAAGATAACACCACTACATCCCACTGACACAGCTAACAAGATAACACCACTACATCCCACTGACACAGCTAACAAGATAACACCACTACATCCCACTGACACAGCTAACAAGATAACACCACTACATCCCACTGACACAGCTAACAAGATAACACCACTACATCCCACTGACACAGCTAACAAGATAACACCACTACATCCCACTGACACAGCTAACAAGATAACACCACTACATCCCACTGACACAGCTAACAAGATAACACCACTACATCCCACTGACACAGCTAACAAGATAACACCACTACATCCCACTGACACAGCTAACAAGATAACACCACTACATCCCACTGACACAGCTAACAAGATAACACCACTACATCCCACTGACACAGCTAACAAGATAACACCACTACATCCCACTGACACAGCTAACAAGATAACACCACTACATCCCACTGACACAGCTAACAAGATAACACCACTACATCCCACTGACACAGCTAACAAGATAACACCACTACATCCCACTGACACAGCTAACAAGATAACACCACTACATCCCACTGACACAGCTAACAAGATAACACCACTACATCCCACTGACACAGCTAACAAGATAACACCACTACATCCCACTGACACAGCTAACAAGATAACACCACTACATCCCACTGACACAGCTAACAAGATAACACCACTACATCCCACTGACACAGCTAACAAGATAACACCACTACATCCCACTGACACAGCTAACAAGATAACACCACTACATCCCACTGACACAGCTAACAAGATAACACCACTACATCCCACTGACACAGCTAACAAGATAACACCACTACATCCCACTGACACAGCTAACAAGATAACACCACTACATCCCACTGACACAGCTAACAAGATAACACCACTACATCCCACTGACACAGCTAACAAGATAACACCACTACATCCCACTGACACAGCTAACAAGATAACACCACTACATCCCACTGACACAGCTAACAAGATAACACCACTACATCCCACTGACACAGCTAACAAGATAACACCACTACATCCCACTGACACAGCTAACAAGATAACACCACTACATCCCACTGACACAGCTAACAAGATAACACCACTACATCCCACTGACACAGCTAACAAGATAACACCACTACATCCCACTGACACAGCTAACAAGATAACACCACTACATCCCACTGACACAGCTAACAAGATAACACCACTACATCCCACTGACACAGCTAACAAGATAACACCACTACATCCCACTGACACAGCTAACAAGATAACACCACTACATCCCACTGACACAGCTAACAAGATAACACCACTACATCCCACTGACACAGCTAACAAGATAACACCACTACATCCCACTGACACAGCTAACAAGATAACACCACTACATCCCACTGACACAGCTAACAAGATAACACCACTACATCCCACTGACACAGCTAACAAGATAACACCACTACATCCCACTGACACAGCTAACAAGATAACACCACTACATCCCACTGACACAGCTAACAAGATAACACCACTACATCCCACTGACACAGCTAACAAGATAACACCACTACATCCCACTGACACAGCTAACAAGATAACACCACTACATCCCACTGACACAGCTAACAAGATAACACCACTACATCCCACTGACACAGCTAACAAGATAACACCACTACATCCCACTGACACAGCTAACAAGATAACACCACTACATCCCACTGACACAGCTAACAAGATAACACCACTACATCCCACTGACACAGCTAACAAGATAACACCACTACATCCCACTGACACAGCTAACAAGATAACACCACTACATCCCACTGACACAGCTAACAAGATAACACCACTACATCCCACTGACACAGCTAACAAGATAACACCACTACATCCCACTGACACAGCTAACAAGATAACACCACTACATCCCACTGACACAGCTAACAAGATAACACCACTACATCCCACTGACACAGCTAACAAGATAACACCACTACATCCCACTGACACAGCTAACAAGATAACACCACTACATCCCACTGACACAGCTAACAAGATAACACCACTACATCCCACTGACACACCTAACAAGATAACACCACTACATCCCACTGACACAGCTAACAAGATAACACCACTACATCCCACTGACACAGCTAACAAGATAACACCACTACATCCCACTGACACAGCTAACAAGATAACACCACTACATCCCACTGACACAGCTAACAAGATAACACCACTACATCCCACTGACACAGCTAACAAGATAACACCACTACATCCCACTGACACAGCTAACAAGATAACACCACTACATCCCACTGACACAGCTAACAAGATAACACCACTACATCCCACTGACACAGCTAACAAGATAACACCACTACATCCCACTGACACAGCTAACAAGATAACACCACTACATCCCACTGACACAGCTAACAAGATAACACCACTACATCCCACTGACACAGCTAACAAGATAACACCACTACATCCCACTGACACAGCTAACAAGATAACACCACTACATCCCACTGACACAGCTAACAAGATAACACCACTACATCCCACTGACACAGCTAACAAGATAACACCACTACATCCCACTGACACAGCTAACAAGATAACACCACTACATCCCACTGACACAGCTAACAAGATAACACCACTACATCCCACTGACACAGCTAACAAGATAACACCACTACATCCCACTGACACAGCTAACAAGATAACACCACTACATCCCACTGACACAGCTAACAAGATAACACCACTACATCCCACTGACACAGCTAACAAGATAACACCACTACATCCCACTGACACAGCTAACAAGATAACACCACTACATCCCACTGACACAGCTAACAAGATAACACCACTACATCCCACTGACACAGCTAACAAGATAACACCACTACATCCCACTGACACAGCTAACAAGATAACACCACTACATCCCACTGACACAGCTAACAAGATAACACCACTACATCCCACTGACACAGCTAACAAGATAACACCACTACATCCCACTGACACAGCTAACAAGATAACACCACTACATCCCACTGACACAGCTAACAAGATAACACCACTACATCCCACTGACACAGCTAACAAGATAACACCACTACATCCCACTGACACAGCTAACAAGATAACACCACTACATCCCACTGACACAGCTAACAAGATAACACCACTACATCCCACTGACACAGCTAACAAGATAACACCACTACATCCCACTGACACAGCTAACAAGATAACACCACTACATCCCACTGACACAGCCTAACAAGATAACACCACTACATCCCACTGACACAGCTAACAAGATAACACCACTACATCCCACTGACACAGCTAACAAGATAACACCACTACATCCCACTGACACAGCTAACAAGATAACACCACTACATCCCACTGACACAGCTAACAAGATAACACCACTACATCCCACTGACACAGCTAACAAGATAACACCACTACATCCCACTGACACAGCTAACAAGATAACACCACTACATCCCACTGACACAGCTAACAAGATAACACCACTACATCCCACTGACACAGCTAACAAGATAACACCACTACATCCCACTGACACAGCTAACAAGATAACACCACTACATCCCACTGACACAGCTAACAAGATAACACCACTACATCCCACTGACACAGCTAACAAGATAACACCACTACATCCCACTGACACAGCTAACAAGATAACACCACTACATCCCACTGACACAGCTAACAAGATAACACCACTACATCCCACTGACACAGCTAACAAGATAACACCACTACATCCCACTGACACAGCTAACAAGATAACACCACTACATCCCACTGACACAGCTAACAAGATAACACCACTACATCCCACTGACACAGCTAACAAGATAACACCACTACATCCCACTGACACAGCTAACAAGATAACACCACTACATCCCACTGACACAGCTAACAAGATAACACCACTACATCCCACTGACACAGCTAACAAGATAACACCACTACATCCCACTGACACAGCTAACAAGATAACACCACTACATCCCACTGACACAGCT
Source organism: Cherax quadricarinatus (assembly GCF_038502225.1). Taxonomy (NCBI): domain Eukaryota; kingdom Metazoa; phylum Arthropoda; class Malacostraca; order Decapoda; family Parastacidae; genus Cherax; species Cherax quadricarinatus. The sequence goes on along the minus strand of NC_091306.1, from coordinate 38,483,883 downwards.
AACAAGATAACACCACTACATCCCACTGACACAGCTAACAAGATAACACCACTACATCCCACTGACACAGCTAACAAGATAACACCACTACATCCCACTGACACAGCTAACAAGATAACACCACTACATCCCACTGACACAGCTAACAAGATAACACCACTACATCCCACTGACACAGCCTAACAAGATAACACCACTACATCCCACTGACACAGCTAACAAGATAACACCACTACATCCCACTGACACAGCTAACAAGATAACACCACTACATCCCACTGACACAGCTAACAAGATAACACCACTACATCCCACTGACACAGCTAACAAGATAACACCACTACATCCCACTGACACAGCTAACAAGATAACACCACTACATCCCACTGACACAGCTAACAAGATAACACCACTACATCCCACTGACACAGCTAACAAGATAACACCACTACATCCCACTGACACAGCTAACAAGATAACACCACTACATCCCACTGACACAGCTAACAAGATAACACCACTACATCCCACTGACACAGCTAACAAGATAACACCACTACATCCCACTGACACAGCTAACAAGATAACACCACTACATCCCACTGACACAGCTAACAAGATAACACCACTACATCCCACTGACACAGCTAACAAGATAACACCACTACATCCCACTGACACAGCTAACAAGATAACACCACTACATCCCACTGACACAGCTAACAAGATAACACCACTACATCCCACTGACACAGCTAACAAGATAACACCACTACATCCCACTGACACAGCTAACAAGATAACACCACTACATCCCACTGACACAGCTAACAAGATAACACCACTACATCCCACTGACACAGCTAACAAGATAACACCACTACATCCCACTGACACAGCTAACAAGATAACACCACTACATCCCACTGACACAGCTAACAAGATAACACCACTACATCCCACTGACACAGCTAACAAGATAACACCACTACATCCCACTGACACAGCTAACAAGATAACACCACTACATCCCACTGACACAGCTAACAAGATAACACCACTACATCCCACTGACACAGCTAACAAGATAACACCACTACATCCCACTGACACACCTAACAAGATAACACCACTACATCCCACTGACACAGCTAACAAGATAACACCACTACATCCCACTGACACAGCTAACAAGATAACACCACTACATCCCACTGACACAGCTAACAAGATAACACCACTACATCCCACTGACACAGCTAACAAGATAACACCACTACATCCCACTGACACAGCTAACAAGATAACACCACTACATCCCACTGACACAGCTAACAAGATAACACCACTACATCCCACTGACACAGCTAACAAGATAACACCACTACATCCCACTGACACAGCTAACAAGATAACACCACTACATCCCACTGACACAGCTAACAAGATAACACCACTACATCCCACTGACACAGCTAACAAGATAACACCACTACATCCCACTGACACAGCTAACAAGATAACACCACTACATCCCACTGACACAGCTAACAAGATAACACCACTACATCCCACTGACACAGCTAACAAGATAACACCACTACATCCCACTGACACAGCTAACAAGATAACACCACTACATCCCACTGACACAGCTAACAAGATAACACCACTACATCCCACTGACACAGCTAACAAGATAACACCACTACATCCCACTGACACAGCTAACAAGATAACACCACTACATCCCACTGACACAGCTAACAAGATAACACCACTACATCCCACTGACACAGCTAACAAGATAACACCACTACATCCCACTGACACAGCTAACAAGATAACACCACTACATCCCACTGACACAGCTAACAAGATAACACCACTACATCCCACTGACACAGCTAACAAGATAACACCACTACATCCCACTGACACAGCTAACAAGATAACACCACTACATCCCACTGACACAGCTAACAAGATAACACCACTACATCCCACTGACACAGCTAACAAGATAACACCACTACATCCCACTGACACAGCTAACAAGATAACACCACTACATCCCACTGACACAGCTAACAAGATAACACCACTACATCCCACTGACACAGCTAACAAGATAACACCACTACATCCCACTGACACAGCTAACAAGATAACACCACTACATCCCACTGACACAGCTAACAAGATAACACCACTACATCCCACTGACACAGCTAACAAGATAACACCACTACATCCCACTGACACAGCTAACAAGATAACACCACTACATCCCACTGACACAGCTAACAAGATAACACCACTACATCCCACTGACACAGCTAACAAGATAACACCACTACATCCCACTGACACAGCTAACAAGATAACACCACTACATCCCACTGACACAGCTAACAAGATAACACCACTACATCCCACTGACACAGCTAACAAGATAACACCACTACATCCCACTGACACAGCTAACAAGATAACACCACTACATCCCACTGACACAGCTAACAAGATAACACCACTACATCCCACTGACACAGCTAACAAGATAACACCACTACATCCCACTGACACAGCTAACAAGATAACACCACTACATCCCACTGACACAGCTAACAAGATAACACCACTACATCCCACTGACACAGCTAACAAGATAACACCACTACATCCCACTGACACAGCTAACAAGATAACACCACTACATCCCACTGACACAGCTAACAAGATAACACCACTACATCCCACTGACACAGCTAACAAGATAACACCACTACATCCCACTGACACAGCTAACAAGATAACACCACTACATCCCACTGACACAGCTAACAAGATAACACCACTACATCCCACTGACACAGCTAACAAGATAACACCACTACATCCCACTGACACAGCTAACAAGATAACACCACTACATCCCACTGACACAGCTAACAAGATAACACCACTACATCCCACTGACACAGCTAACAAGATAACACCACTACATCCCACTGACACAGCTAACAAGATAACACCACTACATCCCACTGACACAGCTAACAAGATAACACCACTACATCCCACTGACACAGCTAACAAGATAACACCACTACATCCCACTGACACAGCTAACAAGATAACACCACTACATCCCACTGACACAGCTAACAAGATAACACCACTACATCCCACTGACACAGCTAACAAGATAACACCACTACATCCCACTGACACAGCTAACAAGATAACACCACTACATCCCACTGACACAGCTAACAAGATAACACCACTACATCCCACTGACACAGCTAACAAGATAACACCACTACATCCCACTGACACAGCTAACAAGATAACACCACTACATCCCACTGACACAGCTAACAAGATAACACCACTACATCCCACTGACACAGCTAACAAGATAACACCACTACATCCCACTGACACAGCTAACAAGATAACACCACTACATCCCACTGACACAGCTAACAAGATAACACCACTACATCCCACTGACACAGCTAACAAGATAACACCACTACATCCCACTGACACAGCTAACAAGATAACACCACTACATCCCACTGACACAGCTAACAAGATAACACCACTACATCCCACTGACACAGCTAACAAGATAACACCACTACATCCCACTGACACAGCTAACAAGATAACACCACTACATCCCACTGACACAGCTAACAAGATAACACCACTACATCCCACTGACACAGCTAACAAGATAACACCACTACATCCCACTGACACAGCTAACAAGATAACACCACTACATCCCACTGACACAGCTAACAAGATAACACCACTACATCCCACTGACACAGCTAACAAGATAACACCACTACATCCCACTGACACAGCTAACAAGATAACACCACTACATCCCACTGACACAGCTAACAAGATAACACCACTACATCCCACTGACACAGCTAACAAGATAACACCACTACATCCCACTGACACAGCTAACAAGATAACACCACTACATCCCACTGACACAGCTAACAAGATAACACCACTACATCCCACTGACACAGCTAACAAGATAACACCACTACATCCCACTGACACAGCTAACAAGATAACACCACTACATCCCACTGACACAGCTAACAAGATAACACCACTACATCCCACTGACACAGCTAACAAGATAACACCACTACATCCCACTGACACAGCTAACAAGATAACACCACTACATCCCACTGACACAGCTAACAAGATAACACCACTACATCCCACTGACACAGCTAACAAGATAACACCACTACATCCCACTGACACAGCTAACAAGATAACACCACTACATCCCACTGACACAGCTAACAAGATAACACCACTACATCCCACTGACACAGCTAACAAGATAACACCACTACATCCCACTGACACAGCTAACAAGATAACACCACTACATCCCACTGACACAGCTAACAAGATAACACCACTACATCCCACTGACACAGCTAACAAGATAACACCACTACATCCCACTGACACAGCTAACAAGATAACACCACTACATCCCACTGACACAGCTAACAAGATAACACCACTACATCCCACTGACACAGCTAACAAGATAACACCACTACATCCCACTGACACAGCTAACAAGATAACACCACTACATCCCACTGACACAGCTAACAAGATAACACCACTACATCCCACTGACACAGCTAACAAGATAACACCACTACATCCCACTGACACAGCTAACAAGATAACACCACTACATCCCACTGACACAGCTAACAAGATAACACCACTACATCCCACTGACACAGCTAACAAGATAACACCACTACATCCCACTGACACAGCTAACAAGATAACACCACTACATCCCACTGACACAGCTAACAAGATAACACCACTACATCCCACTGACACAGCTAACAAGATAACACCACTACATCCCACTGACACAGCTAACAAGATAACACCACTACATCCCACTGACACAGCTAACAAGATAACACCACTACATCCCACTGACACAGCTAACAAGATAACACCACTACATCCCACTGACACAGCTAACAAGATAACACCACTACATCCCACTGACACAGCTAACAAGATAACACCACTACATCCCACTGACACAGCTAACAAGATAACACCACTACATCCCACTGACACAGCTAACAAGATAACACCACTACATCCCACTGACACAGCTAACAAGATAACACCACTACATCCCACTGACACAGCTAACAAGATAACACCACTACATCCCACTGACACAGCTAACAAGATAACACCACTACATCCCACTGACACAGCTAACAAGATAACACCACTACATCCCACTGACACAGCTAACAAGATAACACCACTACATCCCACTGACACAGCTAACAAGATAACACCACTACATCCCACTGACACAGCTAACAAGATAACACCACTACATCCCACTGACACAGCTAACAAGATAACACCACTACATCCCACTGACACAGCTAACAAGATAACACCACTACATCCCACTGACACAGCTAACAAGATAACACCACTACATCCCACTGACACAGCTAACAAGATAACACCACTACATCCCACTGACACAGCTAACAAGATAACACCACTACATCCCACTGACACAGCTAACAAGATAACACCACTACATCCCACTGACACAGCTAACAAGATAACACCACTACATCCCACTGACACAGCTAACAAGATAACACCACTACATCCCACTGACACAGCTAACAAGATAACACCACTACATCCCACTGACACAGCTAACAAGATAACACCACTACATCCCACTGACACAGCTAACAAGATAACACCACTACATCCCACTGACACAGCTAACAAGATAACACCACTACATCCCACTGACACAGCTAACAAGATAACACCACTACATCCCACTGACACAGCTAACAAGATAACACCACTACATCCCACTGACACAGCTAACAAGATAACACCACTACATCCCACTGACACAGCTAACAAGATAACACCACTACATCCCACTGACACAGCTAACAAGATAACACCACTACATCCCACTGACACAGCTAACAAGATAACACCACTACATCCCACTGACACAGCTAACAAGATAACACCACTACATCCCACTGACACAGCTAACAAGATAACACCACTACATCCCACTGACACAGCTAACAAGATAACACCACTACATCCCACTGACACAGCTAACAAGATAACACCACTACATCCCACTGACACAGCTAACAAGATAACACCACTACATCCCACTGACACAGCTAACAAGATAACACCACTACATCCCACTGACACAGCTAACAAGATAACACCACTACATCCCACTGACACAGCTAACAAGATAACACCACTACATCCCACTGACACAGCTAACAAGATAACACCACTACATCCCACTGACACAGCTAACAAGATAACACCACTACATCCCACTGACACAGCTAACAAGATAACACCACTACATCCCACTGACACAGCTAACAAGATAACACCACTACATCCCACTGACACAGCTAACAAGATAACACCACTACATCCCACTGACACAGCTAACAAGATAACACCACTACATCCCACTGACACAGCTAACAAGATAACACCACTACATCCCACTGACACAGCTAACAAGATAACACCACTACATCCCACTGACACAGCTAACAAGATAACACCACTACATCCCACTGACACAGCTAACAAGATAACACCACTACATCCCACTGACACAGCTAACAAGATAACACCACTACATCCCACTGACACAGCTAACAAGATAACACCACTACATCCCACTGACACAGCTAACAAGATAACACCACTACATCCCACTGACACAGCTAACAAGATAACACCACTACATCCCACTGACACAGCTAACAAGATAACACCACTACATCCCACTGACACAGCTAACAAGATAACACCACTACATCCCACTGACACAGCTAACAAGATAACACCACTACATCCCACTGACACAGCTAACAAGATAACACCACTACATCCCACTGACACAGCTAACAAGATAACACCACTACATCCCACTGACACAGCTAACAAGATAACACCACTACATCCCACTGACACAGCTAACAAGATAACACCACTACATCCCACTGACACAGCTAACAAGATAACACCACTACATCCCACTGACACAGCTAACAAGATAACACCACTACATCCCACTGACACAGCTAACAAGATAACACCACTACATCCCACTGACACAGCTAACAAGATAACACCACTACATCCCACTGACACAGCTAACAAGATAACACCACTACATCCCACTGACACAGCTAACAAGATAACACCACTACATCCCACTGACACAGCTAACAAGATAAACAACTTCTTCTCAACCATACGATCTAATCTCATCAGTAAAATCCCACATACCAATGCCCATGCCGGGGACTACCTAGATGGGAATTTCCCTAATTCCTTCTATCTTGCACACGAAAATCACTCACTACGAAAGCAAAAGTACTCTCATTGTATTATATTATGTTATATTATTATTAGGTTGGGTATTACGAATGTGTAACCACTACTGTAGTGACCAATTGGTGGTTGTAGGATTGACGCCACGCGTCGCCTTCTGGCCGAGCTGAAGTCTGACTATGGGTAGGAGGAACCCGTCAATACAAAAGGCACTGTTTACACCTGGTTGTTGCTAGAGCAACAACAGTTGCAGCTGGGTGCCAGGTGGAGCACAACTGCACCAACTGCTCTATTAGTTAATTACTGCCGCCTCCACTCCTACAATATGACTGGCCTCGCCCACAAAAAACCTTTGAGAGACGATTCATCAACATTTTAGCCTCAGTGAAGCTCAATGGTGTGTTGTTGCTGCCTCAGAGTGCAGGTGGCGTGCAACACTGACACGACCGTTGTTGCTGTCTCAGAGTGCAGGTGGCGTGCAACACTGACACGACCGTTGTTGCTGTCTCAGAGTGCAGGTGGCGTGCAACACTGACACGACCGTTGTTGCTGCCTCAGAGTGCAGGTGGCGTGCAACACTGACACGACCGTTGTTGCTGCCTCAGAGTGCAGGTGGCGTGCAACACTGACACGACCGTTGTTGCTGTCTCAGAGTGCAGGTGGCGTGCAACACTGACACGACCGTTGTTGCTGCCTCAGAGTGCAGGTGGCGTGCAACACTGACACCACCGTTGTTGCTGCGTCAGAGTGCAGGTGGCGTGCAACACTGACACGACCGTTGTTGCTGCCTCAGAGTGCAGGTGGCGTGCAACACTGACACGACCGTTGTTGCTGCGTCAGAGTGCAGGTGGCGTGCAACACTGACACCACCGTTGTTGCTGCCTCAGAGTGCAGGTGGCGTGCAACACTGACACGACCGTTGTTGCTGCGTCAGAGTGCAGGTGGCGTGCAACACTGACACGACCGTTGTTGCTGCCTCAGAGTGCAGGTGGCGTGCAACACTGACACGACCGTTGTTGCTGCGTCAGAGTGCAGGTGGCGTGCAACACTGACACGACCGTTGTTGCTGCGTCAGAGTGCAGGTGGCGTGCAACACTGACACGACCGTTGTTGCTGCCTCAGAGTGCAGGTGGCGTGCAACACTGACACGACCGTTGTTGCTGCGTCAGAGTGCAGGTGGCGTGCAACACTGACACGACCGTTGTTGCTGCCTCAGAGTGCAGGTGGCGTGCAACACTGACACCACCGTTGTTGCTGCGTCAGAGTGCAGGTGGCGTGCAACACTGACACGACCGTTGTTGCTGCGTCAGAGTGCAGGTGGCGTGCAACACTGACACGACCGTTGTTGCTGCCTCAGAGTGCAGGTGGCGTGCAACACTGACACCACCGTTGTTGCTGCCTCAGAGTGCAGGTGGCGTGCAACACTGACACGACCGTTGTTGCTGCCTCAGAGTGCAGGTGGCGTGCAACACTGACACGACCGTTGTTGCTGCCTCAGAGTGCAGGTGGCGTGCAACACTGACACGACCGTTGTTGCTGCCTCAGAGTGCAGGTGGCGTGCAACACTGACACGACCGTTGTTGCTGTCTCAGAGTGCAGGTGGCGTGCAACACTGACACGACCGTTGTTGCTGCCTCAGAGTGCAGGTGGCGTGCAACACTGACACGACCGTTGTTGCTGCGTCAGAGTGCAGGTGGCGTGCAACACTGACACGACCGTTGTTGCTGTCTCAGAGTGCAGGTGGCGTGCAACACTGACACGACCGTTGTTGCTGCCTCAGAGTGCAGGTGGCGTGCAACACTGACACGACCGTTGTTGCTGCGTCAGAGTGCAGGTGGCGTGCAACACTGACACGACCGTTGTTGCTGCGTCAGAGTGCAGGTGGCGTGCAACACTGACACGACCGTTGTTGCTGTCTCAGAGTGCAGGTGGCGTGCAACACTGACACGACCGTTGTTGCTGCGTCAGAGTGCAGGTGGCGTGCAACACTGACACGACCGTTGTTGCTGCGTCAGAGTGCAGGTGGCGTGCAACACTGACACGACCGTTGTTGCTGCCTCAGAGTGCAGGTGGCGTGCAACACTGACACGACCGTTGTTGCTGCCTCAGAGTGCAGGTGGCGTGCAACACTGACACGACCGTTGTTGCTGTCTCAGAGTGCAGGTGGCGTGCAACACTGACACGACCGTTGTTGCTGCGTCAGAGTGCAGGTGGCGTGCAACACTGACACGACCGTTGTTGCTGCGTCAGAGTGCAGGTGGCGTGCAACACTGACACGACCGTTGTTGCTGCGTCAGAGTGCAGGTGGCGTGCAACACTGACACGACCGTTGTTGCTGCGTCAGAGTGCAGGTGGCGTGCAACACTGACACGACCGTTGTTGCTGCGTCAGAGTGCAGGTGGCGTGCAACACTGACACGACCGTTGTTGCTGCCTCAGAGTGCAGGTGGCGTGCAACACTGACACGACCGTTGTTGCTGCGTCAGAGTGCAGGTGGCGTGCAACACTGACACGACCGTTGTTGCTGCCTCAGAGTGCAGGTGGCGTGCAACACTGACACGACCGTTGTTGCTGCGTCAGAGTGCAGGTGGCGTGCAACACTGACACGACCGTTGTTGCTGCCTCAGAGTGCAGGTGGCGTGCAACACTGACACGACCGTTGTTGCTGCGTCAGAGTGCAGGTGGCGTGCAACACTGACACGACCGTTGTTGCTGCCTCAGAGTGCAGGTGGCGTGCAACACTGACACGACCGTTGTTGCTGCGTCAGAGTGCAGGTGGCGTGCAACACTGACACGACAACACTACACCTTATTTATATGGCGCAGTCACTGACTCACAACCACGCTGCTGTCACAACCACGCTGCTGTCACAACCACGCTGCTGTCACAACCACGCTGCTGTCACAACCACGCTGCTGTCATAAGCACGCTGCTGTCACAACCACGCTGCTGTCACAACCACGCTGTTGTCACAACCACGCTGCTGTCACAACTACGCTGCTGTCACAACCACAATGCTGTGAGAACCACGCTATCAGAACCAAGCTAAGAGAACCACGCTGCTGGGAGCTACAATGTTGTGAGAACCACACTGCTGTCAGAACCATAATGCTGCAAGAATCACGCTATCAGAACCACAATGCTATCAAAACCACGCTACTGTCAGTACCATGTTGTTGCCAAAACCACGCAGCTATCACAAATACGCTGCTATCATAACCACGTTGCTGTGAGAACCATCTGCTGTCAGAAGCCCTCTGCTGTGAGACCCACAATGCTGTGAGAACCACAGTGCTATGAGAATCACACTGTTGTGAGAACCACAATGCTGTCAGAGCCACGCTGCTGTCAGAACCACTCTGCTGTGAGAGCCATAATGCTGTCAGAGCCACGCTGCTGTCAGAACCACTCTGCTGTGAGAGCCATAATGCTGTCAGAACCACGCTGCTGTCAGAACCACTCTGCTGTGAGAGCCATAATGCTGTCAGAACCACAATGCTGCGAGAACCACGCTGTTGTCAGAACCACGCTGTTGTGAGAGCCATAATGCTGTCAGAACCACGCTGCTGTCAGAACCACAATGCTGCGAGAACCACGCTGTTGTCAGAACCCGCTGCAGTCAGAACAACGCTGCTGTGAGAGTCATAACGCTGTCAGAAAAAGGTTTTTTATTTATTTATTTATTTATTTATTTCCAATTTGTGCACACATACAGAGGTACAAAAAAATACAGATAAGAGCAGTATGCCAAAGCCACTTATACTATGCATAGCATTACGGGCTGGCTTAAAATTAACTTAAGATTAACTAAGCAATGATTATTATTATTATTATAATCAAAAAGAAGCGCTAAGCCACAAGGACTATACAGCGCTGCTACTAAGCAATGATGAAATCAGTGATAAAACATTAATGTAAACAGATAACTATAAAGCACAAGTGAGTATTACAAAGACAGGTCATATGGTTGCATTCAGTTAGGTAGTGATTCTGTTAGGTAGTGTATTTAAAAAATAATAAAGTTAGATTGGGTTTTAGGTTTAACATTTATGTGATATAATTGTGAGAAACATTTAAGATATACAATTTATAATGTTCAGTTATTCAGTATTTATTTGGTTTTGGGTGAGTAAGTAATCTTTGAGAAGAGACTTGAATTTATAAACAGGTTGTGTTTCTTTTATATTTACAGGTAATGAATTCCAGATTTTAGGGCCTTTTATGTGCATTGAGTTTTTACATAGTGTGAGATGGACACGAGAAACATCAAAGAGTGATCTGTGCCTTGTGTTATGGTCATGTGTTCTGTTGAGGTTGGCAAGGAGATGTTTGAGGGGAGGGTTAATATCAGAGTTAAGTGTTCTATGTATGTAATAGGTGCAGTAATAAGTATGGATGTTTTGTATGGTGAGTAGGTTTAGTGTATTGAATATTGGTGGAGTGTGCTGCCTGTAGTGAGAATTTGTTATCATTCTAACTGCAGCCTTTTGTTGGGTAATTAGTGGTCTGAGATGGTTAATTGTTGTTGAGCCCCATGCACAAATTCCATAGGTGAGATAGGGGTAAATAAGAGAGTGATATAGGGCCAGGAGGGCTGACTGTGGAACATAGTACCGTATCTTCGATAGTATGCCTACAGTCTTGGAAATTTTCTTAGAAATTTGATGTATATGTGTATGAAATTTGAGTCTATTATCAAGGTGGATTCCTAAGAATTTTCCCTCTGTTAGTTTTGTGATAGGTGATCCATTTATCATTATGTTAAGAGGGACATCTGTAGCTCTGTTACCAAACTGAATGAAGTAGGTTTTGTCAATGTTTAGTGTAAGTTTGTTAGTCCTCATCCAGGTAGATATTTTCTGTAATTCGGTATTTACAGTATTGGCTAGCGTGACTGGGCTCGGGTGAGAGAAGACGTATGTAGTGTCATCTGCAAATAGTGTGGGTTTGAGTAATTGCGAAGCATTTGGAAGGTCATTTATGTATAGGAGAAAGAGAAGAGGGCCAAGGACACTTCCCTGTGGGACACCAACTGTAATTGGTTGTGCAGAAGAGTTTGCCCCATTTGCGTACACATATTGGCTTCTGTTTCTGAGGTAAGACTTGAGGTAGTTGAGGGAGTGCCCTCTTATACCATAGTGTGACAATTTTACGTGGAGCAAGTCATGGTCAACTGTATCAAAAGCTTTACGTAAGTCAATGAAGATCCCCAGTGGGACTTCTTTTTTCTCTATTGCAGTGTATATATGTTCTAGCATGTGTATAATAGCATCATTAGTATTTTTATTAGGCCTGAATCCAAATTGGCAGGGGTTGAGTATGTTTTGGGAGATAAGGTAGGAGTAGATTCGTTTATGAATTAATTTTTCGAAGATTTTTGAGAGAGGGTGTAAGTTGGATATTGGCCTATAGTTATTCAACTCTGTTTGGTCTCCTCCTTTGTGGATCGGGGTGACCCTTGCTATTTTGAGTACTGTAGGGAAGGTGGAGGATTCAATGGATTTGTTAAAGAGTGTTGCAATGATTGGTGATAGCACTTGTGACACTTTTTTGTATATAAGGGGTGGTAAGGTATTTAAATCTCCTGCCTTGTTTTTTAGTGCGTTGATAATAAGGGAGACTTCGTATGGGTTAGTCGGAGCTAGGAACAGTGTGTTCGGGTAGTTGCCGGTGAGGTAGTCATTTGGTGGGGTATCTGAGCTTGGGATTTTATTGGCAAGGTTTTGTCCTATAGTGGAGAAGAAATCATTGAGTCTGTTTGCTGTTTCTGTTGGTGGGAGTTGGGGTTCATCTGTTTTTGCTAATTTTATTTCGCTATTTCGTGATATCTTTTTTGTTCCCAGAATTTCTGATAGGGTTTTCCAGGTCTTTTTTATATCACCTCGTAAGTTGGATAATCTGTTCTCATAATACAATTTTTTTGCCCTTCTTATCAGGCTGGTTAGGATTGACGAGTAACGTTTTGTTTGGTCTCTGGTTATGTGACCCATTCTGTACTGTTTTTCATATCGGTGTTTTGTATTTATGGATTTGAGAATGCTGGGTGTTAGCCAGGGACTGTTCAGTCTCTTTGCTGTCATCTGTTTAGTTTTTTTAGGGCAGTGCTTGTTATAGAGGTATTGGGTTTTTTTTAGAAAATTATTAATACATTCGTCAATATCTGTATAGGTTTCTAGCTCAGTGTACCAATCAATGTTTGCTATTGCTGTTGTGAAGTTATTAATGGCTGCCTCATTGTGAAGTCTGAAGGTGACTTTAGTAGTGTCTTGGGGTAGTTTACCAAGAGTTGTTATGAGGAAAGTAGGGTAGTGGTCTGTGGTATTATCTGTAATTATGCCTGATTTTAAAGGGGATATGGTGTTGGTCCAGATGTGGTCAAGTAGGGAAACACTAGTCTCTGTAACTCTTGTAGGTTTTGTTACTGTTGGTAGTAACATACAGTTACTCATTGTGTTTGTGAATTCAGTAACGTGTGGGTCCTGGTCTTGCAGGAGATTTATATTGAAGTCACCTGAGAGTAGTAAGTGATCTTTGTTCATGCGTGCATCAGTTATCATACTTCCTAGGTTTTGACTAAATTGGCTAATGTTTGACTGTGGAACTCTGTAGATGTTTATCAATGTGAGAGGTTTTTGTAGGTACTTTGATTTGAATTTAGCTATTATATATTCCCCATGTTCATCCCTTGTGCAAGTATTAGTGATACATTCTAGTTGGTCTGAGTAGTATATGGCTGTGCCACCCCCTTGTTGATCAGGCCTACAATTGTGTATGGCTGTGTAACCAGGAATGGCATAGACATCTGTACTATCAGGCTTTAGCCAGGTTTCAGTTAGTGTAATGATGGACATATTGGCATGTAAGGAATTTAGTAATGCTATGAGGTCATCGTAATGCTTGCTTAAAGATCTGATATTGTAGTTAAATATAGTTATGTTGTTGTTGGCACTGAGAAGTGCCTTTGATTGCTGACAGAACCACGCTGCTGTCAGAAGCCCGCTGCAGTGAGAACCACGCTGCTGTGAGAACCACGCTGCTGTGAGAACCACAATGCTACGAGAACCACAATGCTGTCAGGATCACGCTGCTGTCAGAACCACAATGTTATGAAAACCACGCTGCTGTCAAAACCACGCTGTTGTAAGAACCACTCTCCTGCGAGAGCTACAATGCTGTGAGAACCACGCTATCAGAACGACGCTGCTGTCAGAACCATAATATGCCAGAACCACGGTGTCAAAACCACGTGCTGTCATAACCACGTTGTCATAAACAGCTGCTGTCAGAACTACGCTGCTGTCAGAACCATGTTGTTGTCAGAACCAGCTGCTGCCAGAGCCACGCTGTCAGAAGCCCGCTGCTGTGAGAACCACAGTGCTGTGAGAACCACAATGCTGTGAGAACCACAGTGCTGTGAAAACCACGCTGCTACGGGAACCACGCTTCTGCGAGAACCACACTGGTTGTCAAGACGCCTGGTCCGTGTGTCAGAGAAGTGAGGAAGGACAGAGTGAGAGAAGGGAGGGCAGAGAATAAGATAAGAGGGAGGGTAAAAGAGTGAGGGAGGTAGAGGGAAGGAGAGGACACAACCAGCCTCGTCCATCACAACATTCTCTTGCTCAGTAATTATCTAAAATGGTCCTAATGGAAAAATGTTTTAAGTTGTGACAAGATAATTGACACTTTGCAAACTGTTTGTTGATCAGTAAGATGACGCACAACGACACCTTCAACGCACAACGACACGTTCAACGCACAACGACACGTTCAACGCACAACGACACCTTCAACGCACAACGACACGTTCAACGCACAACGACACGTTCAACGCACAACGACATGTTCAACGCACAACGACACGTTCAACGCACAACGACACCTTCAACGCACAACGACACCTTCAACGCACAACGACACGTTCAACGCACAACGACACGTTCAACGCACAACGACATGTTCAACGCACAACGACACGTTCAACGCACAACGACACGTTCAACGCTCATTTATTTATTATCAATTATCTTCGTAAAATGTTGTTACTTCGACACTCGGGAGTAAACTAATAATTATTATATATTGTTTGTGTTTATTAATGTAGTGAGTAAACAAAGGCTGACGTGTGCACGCTCACTACGAGATAAACAAGGGTTGACGTGTGCACGCTCACTACGAGATAAACAAGGGTTGACATGTGCACGCTCACTACGAGGTAAACAAGGGTTGACATGTGCACGCTCACTACGAGGTAAACAAAGGCTGACGTGTGCATGCTCACTACGAGGTAAACAAGGGTTGACGTGTGCACGCTCACTACGAGGTAAACAAGGGTTGACGTGTGCACGCTCACTACGAGGTAAACAAGGGTTGACATGTGCACGCTCACTACGAGGTAAACAAGGGTTGACATGTGCACGCTCACTACGAGATAAACAAGGGTTGACGTGTGCACGCTCACTACGAGGTAAACAAGGGTTGACGTGTGCACGCTCACTACGAGATAAACAAGGGTTGACGTGTGCACGCTCACTACGAGGTAAACAAGGGTTGACATGTGCACGCTCACTACGAGATAAACAAGGGTTGACGTGTGCACGCTCACTACGAGATAAACAAGGGTTGACATGTGCACGCTCACTACGAGGTAAACAAGGGTTGACGTGTGCACGCTCACTACGAGGTAAACAAAGGCTGACGTGTGCACGCTCACTACGAGGTAAACAAGGGTTGACGTGTGCACGCTCACTACGAGGTAAACAAGGGTTGACGTGTGCACGCTCACTACGAGGTAAACAAGGGTTGACGTGTGCACGCTCACTACGAGGTAAACAAAGGCTGACGTGTGCACGCTCGCTACGAGGTAAACAAGGGTTGACGTGTGCACGCTCACTACGAGGTAAACAAGGGTTGACGTGTGCACGCTCGCTACGAGGTAAACAAGGGTTGACGTGTGCACGCTCACTACGAGATAAACAAGGGTTGACATGTGCACGCTCACTACGAGGTAAACAAGGGTTGACATGTGCACGCTCGCTACGAGGTAAACAAGGGTTGACATGTGCACGCTCACTACGAGATAAACAAGGGTTGACATGTGCACGCTCACTACGAGGTAAACAAGGGTTGACATGTGCACGCTCACTACGAGGTAAACAAGGGTTGACATGTGCACGCTCACTACGAGGTAAACAAGGGTTGACATGTGCACGCTCACTACGAGGTAAACAAGGGTTGACATGTGCACGCTCGCTACGAGGTAAACAAGGGTTGACATGTGCACGCTCACTACGAGATAAACAAGGGTTGACATGTGCACGCTCACTACGAGGTAAACAAGGGTTGACATGTGCACGCTCACTACGAGATAAACAAGGGTTGACATGTGCACGCTCACTACGAGATAAACAAGGGTTGACATGTGCACGCTCACTACGAGATAAACAAGGGTTGACATGTGCACGCTCACTACGAGGTAAACAAGGGTTGACATGTGCACGCTCACTACGAGGTAAACAAGGGTTGACATGTGCACGCTCACTACGAGGTAAACAAGGGTTGACGTGTGCACGCTCACTACGAGGTCAACAAGGGTTGACATGTGCACGCTCACTTCGAGGTAAACAAGGGTTGACATGTGCACGCTCACTACGAGGTCAACAAGGGTTGACATGTGCACGCTCACTACGAGGTCAACAAGGGTTGACATGTGCACGCTCACTACGAGGTAAACAAGGGTTGACATGTGCACGCTCACTACGAGGTCAACAAGGGTTGACATGTGCACGCTCACTTCGAGGTAAACAAGGGTTGACATGTGCACGCTCACTACGAGGTAAACAAGGGTTGACATGTGCACGCTCACTACGAGGTCAACAAGGGTTGACATGTGCACGCTCACTTCGAGGTAAACAAGGGTTGACATGTGCACGCTCACTACGAGGTAAACAAGGGTTGACATGTGCACGCTCACTACGAGGTCAACAAAGTACTGTTATAACTACTGGTAATGTCAGATTATCCAGCCATATAAATACTGTGACCTAGTGTGTGACCTGGTGTAGTATAACCTAGCAAAATGTGACCTGTAGTATAACCTATCAAATAGTGACCTGGTGTAGTGAGACCCAGTGTATTTTTAACATGGTGTAGTGTGTCCTTGCGCAGTCTGACCTCGAGTAGTGTAACCTCGTGTAGTATCACCCAGTGTAGTGTAACCCAGTAGTGTGTGACCCAGTGTAGTGTAACATCGCATAGTATAACAAGGTGTAGTGTGAGCAAGTGTAGTGTAAACTGGTGTACAGTAACCCTTGTGCAATGTGACCTGGTGTACTGTAACGTGTATTGACCTGGGTTAGTGCAACATGTAGCGTGGGTGTTAGTGTGTCAGTGTAGTGTACATGTGTCAGTGTGTCAGTGTAGTGTACATGTGTCAGTGTGTCAGTGTAGTGTACATGTGTCAGTGTGTCAGTATAGTGTACATGTGTCAGTGTGTCAGTGTAGTGTACATGTGTCAGTGTGTCAGTGTAGTGTACATGTGTCAGTGTAGTGTACATGTGTCAGTGTGTCAGTGTAGTGTACATGTGTCAGTGTGTCAGTGTAGTGTACATGTGTCAGTGTGTCAGTGTGTCAGTATAGTGTACATGTGTCAGTGTATCAGTGTAGTGTACATGTGTCAGTGTGTCAGTGTAGTGTACATGTGTCAGTGTGTCAGTGTGTCAGTATAGTGTACATGTGTCAGTGTGTCAGTATAGTGTACATGTGTCAGTGTATCAGTGTAGTGTACATGTGTCAGTGTGTCAGTATAGTGTACATGTGTCAGTGTATCAGTGTAGTGTACATGTGTCAGTGTGTCAGTATAGTGTACATGTGTCAGTGTATCAGTGTAGTGTACATGTGTCAGTGTGTCAGTATAGTGTACATGTGTCAGTGTGTCAGTATAGTGTACATGTGTCAGTGTATCAGTATAGTGTACATGTGTCAGTGTATCAGTATAGTGTACATGTGTCAGTGTATCAGTATAGTGTACATGTGTCAGTGTATCAGTATAGTGTACATGTGTCAGTGTATCAGTATAGTGTACATGTGTCACTGTATCAGTATAGTGTACATGTGTCAGTGTGTCAGTGTAGTGTACATGTGTCACTGTATCAGTATAGTGTACATGTGTCAGTGTGTCAGTGTAGTGTACATGTGTCACTGTATCAGTATAGTGTACATGTGTCACTGTATCAGTATAGTGTACATGTGTCAGTGTGTCAGTGTAGTGTACATGTGTCACTGTATCAGTATAGTGTACATGTGTCAGTGTGTCAGTATAGTGTACATGTGTCACTGTATCAGTATAGTGTACATGTGTCAGTGTATCAGTATAGTGTACATGTGTCAGTGTAGTGTACATGTGTCAGTGTGTCAGTATAGTGTACATGTGTCAGTGTATCAGTATAGTGTACATGTGTCAGTGTATCAGTATAGTGTACATGTGTCAGTGTATCAGTATAGTGTACATGTGTCAATTGGTAGATAAGACATATAGGCAACATTTAGGCAACTTTATTTCGAAACGTTTCGCCTACACAGTAGGCTTCTTCAGTCGAGTACAGAAATTAGGCAGAAGCAGTAGAGATGTGAAGACTATGTAATCAGTCCATCAACTTTGAAGTCGTAGATTTGAGGTTGTCAGTCCCTCAGCCTGGAGAAGTTCTCCAGGCTGAGGGACTGACAACCTCAAATGTTGCCTATGTGTCTTATCTACCAACCTGTCGGTATTGTATACCATTTGATAATCACATGTGTCAATGTACTATGGGTCAGTTCAGTGTGTCAGTGTGTCTGTGTGTCAGTGTGTCAGTGTGTCAGTGTAAAGTATCATAGTGTGTCCGTATAATGTAGGTGTCAGTGTAGTGTATCAGAGAAGTGCTTCAGTGCAGTGTGGGTGTCACTGTAGTGTGTGACTGTGGTGTGGGTGTCACTGTAGTGTGTGACTGTGGTGTGGGTGTCACTGTAGTGTGTGACTGTGGTGTGGGTGCCACTGTAGTGTGTGACTGTGGTGTGGGTGTCACTGTAGTGTGTGACTGTGGTGTGGGTGCCACTGTAGTGTGTGACTGTGGCGTGGGTGTCACTGTAGTGTGTGACTGTGGTGTGGGTGTCACTGTAGTGTGTGACTGTGGTGTGGGTGTCACTGTAGTGTGTGACTGTGGTGTGGGTGTCACTGTAGTGTGTGACTGTGGTGTGGGTGTCACTGTAGTGTGTGACTGTGGTGTGGGTGCCACTGTAGTGTGTGACTGTGGTGTGGGTGTCACTGTAGTGTGTGACTGTGGTGTGGGTGTCACTGTAGTGTGTGACTGTGGTGTGGGTGTCACTGTAGTGTGTGACTGTGGTGTGGGTGTCACTGTAGTGTGTGACTGTGGTGTGGGTGTCACTGTAGTGTGTGACTGTGGTGTGGGTGTCACTGTAGTGTACGTGTCACTGTAGTGTAGGTGTCACTGTAGTGAGGATGTTACTGTAGTGTAGGTGTCACTACAGGGTAGGTGTCACTGCAGGGTAGGTGTGATTGTAGTGTAGGTGTCACTGCAGGGTAGGTGTCACTGCAGGGTAGGTGTGATTGTAGCGTAGGTGTCACTGCAGGGTAGGTGTCACTGCAGGGTAGGTGTGATTGTAGCGTAGGTGTCACTGCAGGGTAGGTGTGATTGTAGTGTAGGTGTCACTGCAGGGTAGGTGTCACTGCAGGGTAGGTATGATTGTAGCGTAGGAGTCACTGCAGGGTAGGTGTCACTGCAGGGTAGGTGTGATTGTAGCGTAGGTGTCACTGCAGGGTAGGTGTGATTGTAGTGTAGGTGTCACTGCAGGGTAGGTGTCACTGCATCGTAGGTGTGATTGTAGCGTAGGTGTCACTGCAGGGTAGGTGTGATTGTATCGTAGGTGTCACTGCAGGGTAGGTGTCACTGCAGGGTAGGTGTGATTGTAGTGTAGGTGTCACTGCAGGGTAGGTGTCACTGCAGAGTAGGTGTGATTGTAGTGTAGGTGTCACTGCAGGGTAGGTGTCACTGCAGGGTAGGTGTGATTGTAGTGTAGGTGTCACTGCAGGGTAGGTGTCACTGCAGGGTAGGTGTGATTGTAGCATAGGTGTCACTGCAGGGTAGGTGTCACTGCAGGGTAGGTGTGATTGTAGTGTAGGTGTCACTGCAGGGTAGGTGTGATTGTAGTGTAGGTGTCACTGCAGGGTAGGTGTCACTGCAGGGTAGGTGTGATTGTAGTGTAGGTGTCACTGCAGGGTAGGTGTCACTGCAGGGTAGGTGTGATTGTAGTGTAGGTGTCACTGCAGGGTAGGTGTCACTGCAGGGTAGGTGTCACTGTAGTGAGGGTGTCACTGTAGTTTAGGTGTTACTGTAGTTTAGGTGTCACTGCAGGGTAGGTGTCACTGTAGTGAGGGTGTCACTGTAGTGATGGTGTCATTGTAGTGCAGGTGTCACTGCAGGGTAGGTGTCACTGTAGTGTAGGTGTCACTGCAGGGTAGGTGTCACTGTAGTAGAGGTGTCAGTGTAGTGTAGGTGTCACTGTAGTGTGGGTGCCAGTGTAGCTTGGGTGTCAGTGCAGTGAAGGTGTCACTGTAGTGTAGGTGTCAACTGTACTGTAGGTGTCACTGTAGTGTAGGTGTCACTGTAGGGTAGGTGTCACTGTAGGGTAGGTGTCACTGTACTGCAGGTGTCAGTGTAGTGTAGGTGTCACTGTAGTGTGGGTGTCACAGTAGTGTAGGTGTCACTAGTGTAGGTGTCACTGCACTGTAGGTGTCACTGTAGTGAGGGTGTCACTGTAGTGTAGGAGTCACTTTAGTGTAGGTGTCACTGTAGTGTAGGTGTCACTTTAGTGAGGGTGTCACTGCAGTGTCGGTGTCATTGAAGTTTAGGTGTCACTGGAGGGTAGGTGTGAATGTAGGGTAGGTGTCACTGTAGTGAGGGTGTCACTGTAGTTTAGGTGTCACTGCAAGGAAAGTGTGACTATAGTGTAGGTGTCACAGTAAAGTGTCACTGTAGTGTGTCACTATACTGTAGGTGTCACTGTAGTGTACTTATCACTGTAATGTAGGTGTCACTGTAGTACAGGTGCCACTGTAGTGTACTTATCACTGTAATGTAGGTGTCATTATACTGTAGGTGTCACTGTAGTGTACTTGTCACTGTAGTGTAGGTGTCACTGTAGTGTAGGTATCACTGTAGTGCATGTGTCACAGTAGTGTGGGTGTCACTGCAGGGTAGGTGGAGGTGGCCTGGTGGCTAAAGCTCCCGCTTCACACACGGAGGGCCCGGGTTCGATTCCCGGCGGGTGGAAACATTCGACACGTTTCCTTACACCTGTTGTCCTGTTCACCTAGCAGCAAATAGGTACCTGGGTGTTAGTCGACTGGTGTGGGTCGCATCCTGGGGGACAAGATTAAGGACCCCAATGGAAATAAGTTAGACAGTCCTCGATGACGCACTGACTTTCTTGGGTTATCCTGGGTGGCTAACCCTCCGGGGTTAAAAATCCGAACGAAATCTTATCTTATCACTGTAGTGTCGGTGTCATTTTAGTATAGGTGTCACTGTAGTGAGGTGTCACTGAAGTTTCACTGTGGTGTCGGTGTCAGCGTTGTGTGGATGTCAGTATAGTGTGGGTGTCAGTGTAGTGAGGGTGTCACTGTAGAGGTGTGAGTGCAGTGAAGGTGTCACTGTAGCAGAGGTGTGAGTGCAGTGTAGGTGTCAGTGTAGCGTGTCACTGTAGGTGTCACTGGAGTGTGTCACTGTAGTGTGGGTGTCACTGCAGGGTAGGTGTCACTGTAGTGTCGGTGACATTGTAGTGTAGGTGTCAGTGTAGTGTGGGTATCACTGTAGTGTAGGTGTCACTGTAGTGTAGGTGTCACTGTAGTGTAGGTGTCACTGTAGTTTCACTGTGTTGGTGTCAGTGTAGTATGCCAGTGTAGTGTGGGTATCAGTGCAGTGTGAATGACACTGCAGTGCATCACTGTAGTGCGGGTATCAGTGCAGTGTGTCACTGCAGTGTAGCTATCAGTGTAGTGTGTCACAGTGTGGGTGTCACTGCAGTGTAGTGTCAGTGTAGCGTGCGTGTCACTGCAGTGTAGGTGTCAGTGTAGTGTGGGTGTTGCTGTAGTGTGGGTGTTACTGAAGTGTGTGTGCCAGTGTAGTGCAGGTGTCAGTGTAGTGTAGATGTCCTCGTGTCACTCCATTGTAGGTGTCAGTGTAGTGTGGGTGTCACTGTAGTGCGGGTGTCACTGAAATGCGAGTGTCACTGTAGTGTGGGTGTCACTAATGTGGGTGTCAGTGTAGTGTAGGTGTCAGTGTAGTGTAGGTGTCACTGTAAAGTGGGTGTCACTGTAGTGCAGCTGTCAGTGTAGTGTAGGTGTCAGTGTAGTGTAGGTATGACTGTAGTGTAGATGTCACTGCAGTGTAGGCGTCACTGTAGTGTGGGCGTCACTGTAGTGTAGGTGTCAATGTTAGTGTCACTGTAGTGTAAGTGTCAGTGTAGTGTGGGTGTCAGTGTAGTGTCACTGTAGTGTAGGTGTCACTGTAGTGTTGGTGCCAGTGTAGTGTGGATGCACTGTAGTGTGGGTGACACTGAAGTGTGGGTGGCACTGCAGTGTGGGTGTCAGTGTAATGTAGATGTCAGTGTAGTGTGGGTGTCAGTGTGATGTACGTGTCAGTGTAGTGTGGGTGTCAGTGTAATGTGAGTGTCAGTATAGTGTGGGTGTCAGTGTAGTGTGGGTATCAGAGTAGTGTGGGTATCAGTGTAGTGGGTATCAGTGCAGTGTGGGTATCAAGTGTAGTGTATCAGTATAGTGTGTCAGTATAGTGTGGGTGTCAGTGTGATGAACGTGTCAGTGTAGTGTGGGGGTCAGTATAGTGTGGGTGTCAGTATAGTGTGGGTATCAGAGTAGTGTGGGTATCAGTGTAGTGGGTATCAGTGTAGTGTGGGTATCAGTATAGTGTGTCAGTATAGTGTGGGTGTCAGTGTGATGAACGTGTCAGTGTAGTGTGGGTGTCAGTGTAATGTGGGTGTCAGTATAGTGTGGGTGTCAGTGTAATGTGGGTGTCAGTATAGTGTGGGTATCAGTGTAGTGTGGGTATCAGTGTAGTGTGGGTAACAGTGTAATTTGGGTGTCAGTATAGTGTGGATGTCAGTATAGTGTGGGTATCAGTGTAGTGTGGGCATCAGTGTAATGTGGGTGCCAGTATAGTGTGGGTGTCAGTGTAGTGTGGGTGTCAGTATAGTGTGGGTGTCAGTATAGTGTGGGTATCAGTGTAGTGTGGGTATCAGTGAAGTGTGGGTATCAGTGTAATGCGGGTGTCAGTATCATGTGGGTGTCAGTGTAGTGTGGGTGTCAGTATAGTGTGGGTATCAGTGTAGTGTGGGTATCAGTGTAGTGTGGGTATCAGTGTAGGGTGGGTGTCAGTATAGTGTTGGAGTCAGTGTGTGTGGGTATCAGTCTAGCGTGGGCATCAGTGCAGTGTGGGTGTCAGTATAGTGTGGGTATCAGTGAAGTGTGGGTATCAGTGTAGTGTGGGTATCAGTGTAATTTGGGTGTCAGTATAGTGTGGATGTCAGTATAGTGTGGGTATCAGTGTAGTGTGGGTATCAGTGTAATGTGGGTGCCAGCATAGTGTGGGTGTCAGTGTAGTGTGGGTGTCTGTATAGTGTGGGTGTCAGTATAGTGTGGGTATCAGTGTAGTGTGGGTATCAGTGTAATATGGGTGTCATTATAATGTGGGTGCCAGTGTAGTGTGGGTGTCAGTGTAGTGTGGGTATCAGTGTAGTGTGGGTATCAGTGTAGTGTGGGTGTCAGTATAGTGTGGGTGTCAGTGTGTGTGTGGGCATCAGTCTAGCGTGGGCACCAGTGTAGTGTGGGTGTCAGTATAGTGTGGGTGTCAGAATAGTGTGGGTGTCAGTGTAGTGTGGGTATCAGTGTAGTGTGGGTATCAGTGTAGTGTGGGTGTCAGTATAGTGTGGGTGTCAGTATAGTGTGGGTATCAGTGTAGTGTGGGTATCAGTGTAATGTGGGTGCCAGTATAGTGTGGGTGTCAGTGTAGTGTGGGTGTCAGTGTAGTGTGGGTGTCAGTATAGTGTGGATGTCAGTGTAGTGTGGGTGTCAGTGTAGTGTGGGTGTCATTGTAGTGTGGGTGTCAGTGTAGTGTGGGTGTCAGTATAGTGTGGGTGTCAGTATAGTGTGGGTGTCAGTGTAGTGTGGGAGTCAGTATAGTGTGGGTGTCAGTGTAGTGTGGGTGTCAGTGTAGTGTGGGTGTCAGTATAGTGTGGGTGTCAGTGTAGTGTGGGTGTCAGTGTAGTGTGGGTGTCAGTATAGTGTGGGTGTCAGTGTAGTGTGGGTGTCAGTGTAGTGTGGGTGTCAGTGTAGTGTGGGTGTCAGTGTAGTGTGGGTGTCAGTGTAGTGTGGGTGTCAGTGTAGTTTGGGTGTCAGTGTAGTGTGGGTGTCAGTGTAGTGTGGGTGTCAGTGTAGTGTGGGTGTCAGTGTAGTGTGGGTGTCAGTGTAGTGTGGGTGTCAGTGTAGTGTGGGTGTCAGTGAAGTGTGGGTGTCAGTATAGTGTGGGTGTCAGTGTAGTGTGGGTGTCAGTGTAGTGTGGGTGTCAGTGTAGTGTGGGTGTCAGTGTAGTGTGGGTGTCAGTATAGTGTGGGTGTCAGTATAGTGTGGGTGTCAGTATAGTGTAGGTGTCAGTGTATTGTGGGTGTCAGTGTATTGTGGGTGTCAGTATAGTGTGGGTGTCAGTAGAGTGTGGGTGTCAGTAGAGTGTGGGTGTCAGTATAGTGTGGGTGTCAGTGTAGTGTGGGTGTCAGTATAGTGTGGGTGTCAGTATAGTGTGGGTGTCAGTGTAGTGTGGGTGTCAGTGTAGTGTGGGTGTCAGTATAGTGTGGGTGTCAGTATAATGTGGGTGTCAGTGTAGTGTGGGTGTCAGTGTAGTGTGGGTGTCAGTATAGTGTGGGTGTCAGTATAATGTGGGTGTCAGTATAGTGTGGGTGTCAGTGTAGTGTGGGTGTCAGTATAGTGTGGGTGTCAGTATAATGTGGGTGTCAATATAGTGTGGGTGTCAGTATAGTGTGGGTGTCAGTATAGTGTGGGTGTCAGTATAGTGTGGGTGTCAGTATAGTGTGGGTGTCAGTATAGTGTGGGTGTCAGTATAGTGTGGGTATCAGTGTAGTGTGGGTGTCAGTGTAGTGTGGGTGTCAGTGTAGTGTGGGTGTCAGTGTAGTGTGGGTGTCAGTATAGTGTGGGTGTCAGTGTAGTGTGGGTGTCAGTGTAGTGTGGGTGTCAGTGTAGTGTGGGTGTCAGTATAGTGTGGGTGTCAGTATAGTGTGGGTGTCAGTATAGTGTGGGTGTCAGTGTAGTGTGGGTGTCAGTATAGTGTGGGTGTCAGTATAGTGTGGGTGTCAGTATAGTGTGGGTGTCAGTGTAGTGTGGGTGTCAGTGTAGTGTGGGTGTCAGTGTAGTGTGGGTGTCAGTATATTGTGGGTGTCAGTATAGTGTGGGTGTCAGTATAGCGTGGGTGTCAGTATAGTGTGGGTGTCAGTGTAGTGTGGGTGTCAGTGTAGTGTGGGTGTCAGTGTAGTGTGGGTGTCAGTATAGTGTGGGTGTCAGTATAGTGTGGGTGTCAGTATAGTGTGGGTGTCAGTATAGTGTGGGTGTCAGTATAGTGTGGGTGTCAGTGTAGTGTGGGTGTCAGTATAGTGTGGGTGTCAGTATAGTGTGGGTGTCAGTATAGTGTGGGTGTCAGTATAGTGTGGGTGTCAGTGTAGTGTGGGTGTCAGTATAGTGTGGGTGTCAGTATAGTGTGGGTGTCAGTATAGTGTGGGTGTCAGTATAGTGTGGGTGTCAGTGTAGTGTGGGTGTCAGTATAGTGTGGGTGTCAGTATAGTGTGGGTGTCAGTATAGTGTGGGTGTCAGTATAGTGTGGGTGTCAGTGTAGTGTGGGTGTCAGTATAGTGTGGGTGTCAGTATAGTGTGGGTGTCAGTATAGTGTGGGTGTCAGTGTAGTGTGGGTGTCAGTATAGTGTGGGTGTCAGTATAGTGTGGGTGTCAGTATAGTGTGGTTGTCAGTATAGTGTGGGTGTCAGTATAGTGTGGGTGTCAGTATAGTGTGGGTGTCAGTATAGTGTGGGTGTCAGTATAGTGTGGGTGTCAGTATAGTGTGGGTGTCAGTGTAGTGTGGGTGTCAGTATAGTGTGGGTGTCAGTATAGTGTGGGTGTCAGTATAGTGTGGGTGTCAGTATAGTGTGGGTGTCAGTATAGTGTGGGTGTCAGTATAGTGTGGGTGTCAGTATAGTGTGGGTGTCAGTGTAGTGCGGGTGTCAGTATAGTGTGGGTGTCAGTGTAGTGTGGGTGTCAGTATAGTGTGGGTGTCAGTATAGTGTGGGTGTCAGTATAGTGTGGGTGTCAGTATAGTGTGGGTGTCAGTATAGTGTGGGTGTCAGTATAGTGTGGGTGTCAGTGTAGTGTGGGTGTCAGTATAGTGTGGGTGTCAGTGTAGTGTGGGTGTCAGTATAGTGTGGGTGTCAGTATAGCTACGCTGGTTCATCAACATGATTGCCTGAGAACTACAATTGTTGGGTCACAGTTAAAATGTTTCAGGATCACAGACATTTGCCGTCTTATACAATGTGATGAGTATTTCCTAATGACATTTCCTAGGGCGTTTTACATGATTAAATCTGATACCAGTGATGAGAAAGAACTGGCAGGTGATTCATCTGTAAAAACTCGCATTTGCAGTCACAGTGTGGCCCATGCTAACCTCCCTATTGTGTACTGCAGTAATCACCAACATTTTAGTATGAAAGGGTTAATTTGAAGAGCCAAATTTAAAGGTGGGCCGCATTTTGTAATTTTTATGAATAATAACAATAATATTTTGTAACTGTTTATACTGTGTAGTTCTGAACCTATATAAAAGTGAATTCATAATTTCACGTGAGAGTCGAATCCATTTCCTAGAATGGTAACTTGGGCCCTCGGGTGGTAGGTTAGGTACCCCTGGTGCATAAACATACCTATCTGGATGAATCTTACTGTAGCCAGCTGGCCCAGTGTCTTGCGCACTGGCCTGGAGTTCTGGGACTCACCATGGGTTTAAACCGCACCCGTTCCCTGGTTTGTTTACAATCGTGTTACTACAGTGTCGTGAGTTACTCTGGGACTTCATATACAAAAGAGAAACAATTAACTTTGCATCAGTGACAAGACCACAGTCTCTCTCGTTATTACTTTACTAATGTTGCTCAATTACATATATTATTATTCCAGGGTATTATGAAGGGTAATGACAGGATAGTGTGGGCTACATCATGTAATTAATGACTTAATAATGATACCCTTCTCAAAGTCTCTTATTATATAATAATTTAAAGTATTCAGAGTAATTGTGATTCACAACTTCAGTTGATAATGTTGCCACAATAGTATGATGAGAGTCACTGTTCATGTTGCCACAGTAGTATGACATTGTTCATGTTGCCACAGTAGTATGACATTGTTCATGTTGCCACAGTAGTATGACATTGTTCATGTTGCCACAGCAGTATGACATTGTTCATGTTGCCACAGCAGTATGACATTGTTCATGTTGCCACAGTAGTATGATGAGAGTCACTGTTCATGTTGCCACAGCAGTATGACATTGTTCATGTTGCCACAGTAGTATGACATTGTTCATGTTGCCACAGTAGTATGACATTGTTCATGTTGCCACAGCAGTATGACATTGTTCATGTTGCCACAGCAGTATGACATTGTTCATGTTGCCACAGTAGTATGACATTGTTCATGTTGCCACAGTAGTATGACATTGTTCATGTTGCCACAGTAGTATGACATTGTTCATGTTGCCACAACAGTATGACATTGTTCATGTTGCCACAGTAGTATGACATTGTTCATGTTGCCACAGCAGTATGACATTGTTCATGTTGCCACAGTAGTATGACATTGTTCATGTTGCCACAGTAGTATGACATTGTTCATGTTGCCACAGCAGTATGACATTGTTCATGTTGCCACAGCAGTATGACATTGTTCATGTTGCCACAGCAGTATGACATTGTTCATGTTGCCACAGCAGTATGACATTGTTCATGTTGCCACAACAGTATGATGAGAGTCACTGTTCATGTTGCCACAGTAGTATGACATTGTTCATGTTGCCACAGTAGTATGACATTGTTCATGTTGCCACAGTAGTATGATGAGAGTCACTGTTCATGTTGCCACAGCAGTATGACATTGTTCATGTTGCCACAGTAGTATGACATTGTTCATGTTGCCACAGCAGTATGACATTGTTCATGTTGCCACAGTAGTATGACATTGTTCATGTTGCCACAGTAGTATGACATTGTTCATGTTGCCACAGCAGTATGATGAGAGTCACTGTTCATGTTGCCACAGCAGTATGACATTGTTCATGTTGCCACAGTAGTATGACATTGTTCATGTTGCCACAGCAGTATGACATTGTTCATGTTGCCACAGTAGTATGACATTGTTCATGTTGCCACAGCAGTATGATGAGAGTCACTGTTCATGTTGCCACAGCAGTATGACATTGTTCATGTTGCCACAGTAGTATGACATTGTTCATGTTGCCACAGTAGTATGACATTGTTCATGTTGCCACAGTAGTATGATGAGAGTCACTGTTCATGTTGCCACAGCAGTATGACATTGTTCATGTTGCCACAGTAGTATGACATTGTTCATGTTGCCACAGCAGTATTATGAGAGTCACTGTTCATGTTGCCACAGCAGTATGACATTGTTCATGTTGCCACAGTAGTATGACATTGTTCATGTTGCCACAGTAGTATGACATTGTTCATGTTGCCACAGTAGTATGATGAGAGTCACTGTTCATGTTGCCACAGCAGTATGACATTGTTCATGTTGCCACAGTAGTATGACATTGTTCATGTTGCCACAGCAGTATGATGAGAGTCACTGTTCATGTTGCCACAGCAGTATGACATTGTTCATGTTGCCACAGTAGTATGACATTGTTCATGTTGCCACAGTAGTATGACATTGTTCATGTTGCCACAGTAGTATGATGAGAGTCACTGTTCATGTTGCCACAGCAGTATGACATTGTTCATGTTGCCACAGTAGTATGACATTGTTCATGTTGCCACAGCAGTATGATGAGAGTCACTGTTCATGTTGCCACAGCAGTATGACATTGTTCATGTTGCCACAGTAGTATGACATTGTTCATATTGCCACAGTAGTATGACATTGTTCATGTTGCCACAGTAGTATGACATTGTTCATGTTGCCACAGCAGTATGACATTGTTCATGTTGCCACAGTAGTATGACATTGTTCATGTTGCCACAGTAGTATGACATTGTTCATGTTGCCACAGTAGTATGACATTGTTCATGTTGCCACAGCAGTATGATGAGAGTCACTGTTCATGTTGCCACAGTAGTATGACATTGTTCATGTTGCCACAGCAGTATGACATTGTTCATGTTGCCACAGTAGTATGACATTGTTCATGTTGCCACAGTAGTATGACATTGTTCATGTTGCCACAGCAGTATGACATTGTTCATGTTGCCACAGTAGTATGACATTGTTCATGTTGCCACAGTAGTATGACATTGTTCATGTTGCCACAGCAGTATGACATTGTTCATGTTGCCACAGTAGCATGACATTGTTCATGTTGCCACAGCAGTATGACATTGTTCATGTTGCCACAGTAGTATGACATTGTTCATGTTGCCACAGTAGTATGACATTGTTCATGTTGCCACAGTAGTATGACATTGTTCATGTTGCCACAGTAGTATGACATTGTTCATGTTGCCACAGTAGTATGACACTGTTCATGTTGCCACAGCAGTATGATGAGAGTCACTGTTCATGTTGCCACAGTAGTATGACATTGTTCATGTTGCCACAGTAGTATGACATTGTTCATGTTGCCACAGCAGTATGACATTGTTCATGTTGCCACAGCAGTATGACATTGTTCATGTTGCCACAGCAGTATGACATTGTTCATGTTGCCACAGCAGTATGACATTGTTCATGTTGCCACAGTAGCATGATATTGTTCATGTTGCCACAGTAGGATGACATTGTTCATGTTGCCACAGTAGCATGATATTGTTCATGTTGCCACAGTAGGATGACATTGTTCATGTTGCCAGAGTAGCATGACATTGTTCATGTTGCCACAGCAGTATGACATTGTTCATGTTGCCAGAGTAGCATGACATTGTTCATGTTGCCACAGCAGTATGACATTGTTCATGTTGCCAGAGTAGCATGACATTGTTCATGTTGCCACAGCAGTATGACATTGTTCATGTTGCCACAGCAGTATGACGACAGTCATTGCCCATGTTGCCACAACAGTACGATGACAATCATTGTTCATGTTGCCACAACAGTATGACAATCATTGTTAATGTTGCCACAACAGTATGACATTGTTCATGTTGCCACAACAGTAGGACAATCACTGCTCATGTTGCCATAACAGTATGGCAATCATTGTTCATGTTGCCACAACAGTAGGACAATCACTGCTCATGTTGCCATAACAGTATGACAATCATTGTTCATGTTGCCACTTTCATGTTGCCACAACAGTATGTCATTGTCCATGTTGCCACAACAGTATGAGAGTCATTGTTCATGTTGCCACAGCAGTATAACATTGTCCATGTTGCCACAACAGTATGATGACACTGTTCATGTTGCCACAACAGTATGACATTGTTAATGTTGCAACAGTAGGACAATCATTGCTCATGTTACCACAACAGTATGACAGTAATTGTTCACGTTGCCACACCAGTACGAGTCATTTTTCATGTTGCCACAAAAGTATGACAGCCACTGTCCATGTTGCCACAACAGTATAAGTCATTGTTCATGTTGCCATAGCAGTATGACAGTCATTGTCCATGGTGCCACAAGAGTATGATGACACTGTCCATGTTGCCATAACAGTATGAGTCACTGTTCTTGTTGCCACAACAGTATGACACTATTCATGTTGCAACAACAGTATGGCAGTTATTGTTCATGTTGCCACAACAGTATGACAGTCACTGTTTATGTTGCCACAACAGTATGACAGTTACTGTTCACGTTGCCACAACAGTATGGCAGTTATTGTCCATGTCGCCACAACAGTATGACAGTCATTGTTCATGTTGCCACAACAGTATGACAGTCACTGTTTATGTTGCCACATCAGTGAGTTATTGTTCGTGTTGCCACAGCAATATGACACTGTTCTTGTTGCCACAACAGTATGACAGTCACTGTTCATTTTGCCACAACAGTATGACAGTCACTGCTCATGTTGCCATAGCAGTATGACATTTTGCACATGCCATAACAATGACAATCATTGTTCATGTTGCCACAGCAGTATAACATTGTCCATGTTGCCACAACAGTATGACATTGTTCATGTTGCCACAACAGGACAATCACTGTTCATGCTGCCACTTTTTCATGTTGCCACAACAGTATGTCATTGTCCATGTTGCCACAACAGTATGAGAGTCATTGTTCATGTTGCCACAACAGTATGATGACACTGTTCTTGTTGCCACAACAGTATAACGATCATTGTTCATGTTAACCCATCAATATGACAATCATTGCTCACGTTGCCACAGCAGTATGACGAGTCATTTTTCATGTTGCCACAATAGTATGATGACAGTCATTGTTCATGTTGCCACAGCAGTATGATAGTCATTGTCCATGTTGCCACAACAGTATGATAGTCATTGTCCATGTTGCCACAAGAGTATGATGACACTGTCCATGGTGCCATAACAGTATGACAGTTGTAAAGTGGGGGAAAAGTGCTCTCGTGGATCGAGTCATGGCTCACTGACAGGAAGCAGAGAGTGTCCATAAATGGGGTTAAATCCGAGTGGGGATCTGTAACAAGTGGCGTTCCACAGGGAACAGTCTTGGGCCCGTTGTTGTTTATAATATATATCAATGATCTTGATGAAGGAATTACTAGTGATATGAGCAAATTCGCCGATGACACAAAGATAGGTAGGATTGATTCAAACGTAGATGTTATGGAACTTCAGGAGGATTTAAACAAACTCTATTCTTGGTCAGAAAAGTGGCAGATGCAGTTCAATGTAGATAAATGCAAGGTTCTGAAACTTGGGAGTGCCCATAACCCTAGTACTTATAAGTTAAATGATGTAGAACTTAGCCATACAGATTGCGAAAAGGACTTGGGGGTTATGGTGAGCAGCAACCTTAAACCAAGACAGCAATGCCTAAGCGTACGTAATAAGGCAAATAGATTACTGGGATTTAAATCAAGAAGTGTAAGCAACAGAAGTCCAGAGGTCATACTGCAGCTTTATACATCATTAGTAATGCCTCACCTAGATTATGCAGCTCAGTTCTGGTCTCCATATTACAGAATGGACATAAATTCGTTAGAAAACATTCAGCGTAGGATGACTAAATTAATACATAGCATTAGAAATCATCCTTATGAAGAAAGATTGAAGACTCTTAAGTTACATTCACTTGTTAGACGAAGAATGAGGGGAGACCTGATCGAAGTGTATAAGTGGAAGATAGGTATTAATAAAGGGGATAATAATAATAATTGAGGATGTCTCTCCAAGAGAGAACCCGCAGTAATGGATTTAAATTAGATAAGTTTAGATTTAATAAGGACATAGGAAAGTATTGGTTTGGTAATAGGGTAGTTGATGAGTGGAACAGTCTACCTAGTCGGGTTATTGAGGCTGGGACTTTGGGTAGTTTCAAATCTAGGTTGGATAAGTACATGAGTGGGAGGGGTTGGATTTGAGTGGGACTTGCACATCGGAGCTTGTTTCTTGGGTGGCATTGAAAATTGGGTTGGGCAAATGTTTTGTTAGTGGGATGAATTGTAAAGGACCTGCCTAGTATGGGCCAACAGGCCTGCTGCAGTGTTCCTCTGTTCTTATGTTCTTATGTTAAGTGCAACTAATGTGACATTTTAAAATGTCACATTAGTTGCACTTGTGTCCTTTTACTTTATACATTGTCGGTAATTCTACCAACATTATTACAGTATGACAGTTATTGTTCATGTTGCCACAACAGTATGACACTGTTCATGTTGCCACAACAGTATGACAGTCACTGTTCATGTTGCCACATCAGTATGACAGTTATTGTTCATGTTGCCACAACAGTATGACACTGTTCATGTTGCCACAACAGTATGACACTGTTCATGTTGCCACAACAGTATGACACTGTTCATGTTGCCACAACAGTATGACACTGTTCATGTTGCCACAACAGTATGACAGTTATTGTTCATGTTGCCACAACAGTATGACACTGTTCATGTTGCCACAACAGTATGACACTGTTCATGTTGCCACAACAGTATGACACTGTTCATGTTGCCACATCAGTATGACAGTTATTCTTCATGTTGCCACAGCAATATGACATTGTTCTTGTTGCCACAACAGTATGACAGTCATAGTTCATGTTGCCACAACAGTATGACACTGTTCTTGTTGCCACAACAGTATGACACTGTTCATGTTGCCACAACAGTATGATGACAGTCATTGCTCATGTTGCCAGAGCAGTATGACATTTTTCACGATGCCATAACAGAATGACAATCATTGTTCATGTTGCCACAGCAGTATGACATTGTCCATGTTGCCACATTATGAGAGTCACTGTTCATGTTGCCACATTATAAAATTATCCATGTTGCCACAACAGTATGACATTGTTAATTTTGCAACAGTAGAACAATCACTGTTCATGCGGCCACTTTTTCATGTTGCCACAACGGTATGACAAGATGTGGAAAAAGACACTTATGTACAGTTCAGGACATTTATTAAAGGAAACGTTTCGCCACGAGTGGCTTCTTCAGTCCTAATACAGAGAAAACTAAGAAAACATTTATATATATAGTGGCAGGAGTCAGGTGAGGTGACGCGTGGGTAGAGGTGGTAGTAGTAGTAGTAGTAGTAGTAGTAGTAGTAATGGAACTAAGGAGGTGAGGCAAGAGAGGGACCTGCTGGCATCAGGTAACACCAGTTCCCAGGATGGGTAATATCCTCTTGCTTAGTAATTTTGAAATACTGTAACTACCGGATTTTTGCTTTATAGTGTTACTGACAGAAATTAGTGCAGCTTCAATGCATTTTCTCCGTCTTAAGTCCTCTTCTTTAATAACTAGTTTAGCTTCATTGAATTTCATGAGGTGTCCAACATCGTCTCTATGTTGAACACATGCGTTTTTGCGGTCATCATTTCTGCAAGCATTTTTGTGTTCTGCTATCCTAATGTCCAGAGTTCTGGCTGTTTCCCCTACATATACTTTGTCACACCCCCCACATGGTATAATGTAGATTCCTGCACTTGTGCCAGAATCATGCTTGGGTTTTTGAATCAGGTTCCTAATAGTAGTTGAAGAGCTGGTAGATATTTTAGCCAGTTTTCTGTCAAACATGTTTGAAACATTAGTGGCAACGTTGCTGACCGGTAAAACGATGTAACTTGGAGGCTTTTCTTCAATTTGATAGGTGTTGGTCTTGCTGAGGATACGTGCCGCACGTTTCCTACAGTCACGTATGAAGTGTAGGGGAAAGTGCAGTGAACTAAAAGAGTTGGTGATGTATGTACATTCTTCTTCGAGGAACTGTGGACTGGAAATTCTGTAGGCTCTCAGAAAGAAGCCAATAACTACCCCTCTTTTAGTTCTTGTGTCATGGTGAGAGAAGAAATGTAGAAGATCGTTCTTGTAGGTAGGCTTCCGGTAGACTTTAAAAGAAAGTTTATTTTCCCCTGTGCGTAAGAGAACGTCGAGAAAAGGTAATTGGTTGTCCTTCTCCTCCTCTAGTGTAAATTTAATAGTAGGTTCCAGAGTGTTGATGGTGTTGAGGATGCCCCGTACGTCAAGATTTTTGGGTACAATGACCAAAATATCATCTACGTACCGCATCCATGTAACTGAGCGAGGGATGTTACTGAGGATCCTTCTTGATTCCAGGTCCTCCATATATAAATTGGCAAGAACTGCACTAAGGGGGGATCCCATGGCTAGTCCGAAGAGTTGTTTGTACTTCTTGTCCTCAAGCCTAAAACAGTTATAACGAACACAAAGTTCGACAAGGCTCACAAAATCTTGGCGGGGTACAGGTAACTCTGTATCATCTTTAATCACCCTGCGAAGAAGATCAATGGCTTGATCAACTGGGACATTGGTGGATAAGGCAGTCACGTCAAAACTTGCAAGCTTCTTATCACTCATGTCGAGATCCCTGATACGGTTAAGGAGGTCACCCGAATGCTTTAGATGAGCCTGACTGATTGTACCCAGGAGCTTTGACAAATATTTCGCCAAAACTCCTGCTAGACTGTGAGGGGCGCTGCCGATTCCAGATGTAATGGGTCTCATAGGCACATTTGGTTTGTGGGTCTTTGGTAAACCATAAAGTCTAGCTGACTTGGGGTTGGTAGGGATGTGGCGCAAGAGCTTTTTACCTTCTTCTGATTTCCTGAGTATGCTGCGGGTCTTACTGAGAAAAGAATCTGTTTCTTTCTTCCATGCATGTTCGGGGATGGAAACGTATGTGTTGGCGTCGTTCAATAAATCTTGCATCTTACTAACGTAGTCTGTACTGTTGAGGATGACCACTCCTCCTCCTTTGTCCGCTGTGGTGATGAGGATATCATTATTAGTAGCTAAGTTTTTGAGTGCCTGGATGAAGCGACGAGGAATGACTGGACGACTAGGTTCAGAAACTGCAGCTGCAATAAGTCCTTGTATGAAACCTTTGTTAAACTCAGAGTCACCGAAGAAATGGAGGACCTGGAATCAAGAAGGATCCTCAGTAACATCCCTCGCTCAGTTACATGGATGCGGTACGTAGATGATATTTTGGTCATTGTACCCAAAAATCTTGACGTACGGGGCATCCTCAACACCATCAACACTCTGGAACCTACTATTAAATTTACACTAGAGGAGGAGAAGGACAACCAATTACCTTTTCTCGACGTTCTCTTACGCACAGGGGAAAATAAACTTTCTTTTAAAGTCTACCGGAAGCCTACCTACAAGAACGATCTTCTACATTTCTTCTCTCACCATGACACAAGAACTAAAAGAGGGGTAGTTATTGGCTTCTTTCTGAGAGCCTACAGAATTTCCAGTCCACAGTTCCTCGAAGAAGAATGTACATACATCACCAACTCTTTTAGTTCACTGCACTTTCCCCTACACTTCATACGTGACTGTAGGAAACGTGCGGCACGTATCCTCAGCAAGACCAACACCTATCAAATTGAAGAAAAGCCTCCAAGTTACATCGTTTTACCGGTCAGCAACGTTGCCACTAATGTTTCAAACATGTTTGACAGAAAACTGGCTAAAATATCTACCAGCTCTTCAACTACTATTAGGAACCTGATTCAAAAACCCAAGCATGATTCTGGCACAAGTGCAGGAATCTACATTATACCATGTGGGGGGTGTGACAAAGTATATGTAGGGGAAACAGCCAGAACTCTGGACATTAGAATAGCAGAACACAAAAATGCTTGCAGAAATGATGACCGCAAAAACGCATGTGTTCAACATAGAGACGATGTTGGACACCTCATGAAATTCAATGAAGCTAAACTAGTTATTAAAGAAGAGGACTTAAGACGGAGAAAATGCATTGAAGCTGCACTAATTTCTGTCAGTAACACTATAAAGCAAAAATCCGGTAGTTACAGTATTTCAAAATTACTAAGCAAGAGGATATTACCCATCCTGGGAACTGGTGTTACCTGATGCCAGCAGGTCCCTCTCTTGCCTCACCTCCTTAGTTCCATTACTACTACTACTGCTACTACTGCTACTACTACTACTGCTACTACTACTACTACTACTACTACTGCTACTACTACTACTACTACTACTACTACTACTACCACCTCTACCCACGCGTCACCTCACCTGACTCCTGCCACTATATATATAAATGTTTTCTTAGTTTTCTCTGTATTAGGACTGAAGAAGCCACTCGTGGCGAAACGTTTCCTTTAATAAATGTCCTGAACTGTACATAAGTGTCTTTTTCCACATCTTGTCGGTATCACCATACCATTTCCTCTCGGTATTACAATTGTTCATGTTGCCACAACAGTATGACACTGTTCATGTTGCCACAACAGTATGACACTGTTCATGTTGCCACAACAGTATGACACTGTTCATGTTGTCACAACAGTATGACAGTCACTGTTCATATTGCCAGAGCAGTATGATGATAGTCGTTGTTCGATGTCACACCTGAGATGTACTGATGACAGAGCACTGTATCACACCTTAGAGACCGCTGTGTCACGTTTGAGACCTTGTTTCACACCTTAGAGACCTTGTTTCACACCTTAGAGACCTTGTTTCACATCTTAGAGACCTTGTTTCACACCTTAGAGACCTTGTTTCGCACCTTAGAGACCTTGTTTCACATCTTAGAGACCTTGTTTCACACCTTAGAGACCTTGTTTCGCACCTTAGAGACCTTGTTTCACATCTTAGAGACCTTGTTTCGCACCTTAGAGACCTTGTTTCACATCTTAGAGACCTTGTTTCACAACTAGAGACCTTGTTTCACAACTTAGAGACCTTGTTTCACACCTTAGAGACCTTGTTTCACATCTTACAGAGTTTGCGTCTCATTCCTTCCAATTTCTTTAACGTTCTTACTTCTTTTAAACCCTCTTTAACGTTCTTCCTTCTTTTAAACCCTCTTTAACGTTCTTCCTTCTTTTAAACCCTCTTTAACGTTCTTCCTTCTTTTAAACCCTCTTTTGTTCTTACGAAGCAGCTCTTATTGCTACCAGGCGTCGTAAGAATCAGCTTCACTTTCAACGTGACTGTCTTGCTGAACAAGTTGTGCCACCTTCCTTCTCCCATTTCGTGAAACCCAACCCACTGGGCACTGCCTTTCCTGATCATGCCCGTCTCCTACTTCAACAGCTCATTCTTTCCACTAAGCCACTACGTCAGCGTCAACGTGATCTCTTCGCTTCTCTCCTACAAGATCTCTGTAACCTCACTACCAATGCTTTTGACACTGCTCGCCTGAACTCACAAATTCATTCTTCTAAACTACAGAATAAACTTCAACTTCTCACCTCAGCCCTTGGTCTAAATTCTCCCTCACTGACTGTGTTACTAACTTGTCTTCTGTCACTCTCAATATGAGTTTGAACTTCTTGGTTTTGGTCTTGCCACTTCACCTGACCCTCGCGCTGGTATTGACCTGATTACCTCTTTTTATTCTTTTCGTCAGTCTCGCTCTCGTAATCTTACAAACTTGTCCACTTTCCGTGGCGCTCTCCTTCCTGCTCTTGATAGTCTGTATACTAAGAATCACCACCTTCCGCGCCGCTATCAACTTGCCCTCTCTTCTCTTAAATCTAACACTAACATTGTCATACTCTATTCTGACAAAGATAATTCGGTAGTTATCCTTCATCGTGAGGATTATCTCCATAAAGCTGAAGTCCTGCTCTTTGACTGTACACTCCTCTCGTTTCCAACTCTCTTGATCGCATCAAGAGAACTTTCAACAAGAAACTAAAGACTCTGTCCGACCTCTGTCCTCCTGACTTTGGCCTTGTTCAACGTTTTCGTGTCATCTGTCCGTCTCTGCCCTATTTCTATGGCCTTCCCAAAACTCATAAACCTGATATTCCTCTGCGTCCCATCATATCCTTTAGAGGTTCTGTCTCTTATTCTCTTGCTTCTTGGTTGGCCAAAACCCTCACTCCCTTTCTTGGTACTTTTTCTCCTGTCCACCTCCGTCACTATAAGACTTCATCGAACGGGTTTCCTCTATCCCGACCTGTAAGCTGATTAATCTTGACGTTGAGTCCCTCTTCACTAATGTCTCTCTTGATGATGTCCTTAATTTTCTCAGAAAATGTCAATGAAGGGTTACCTCATCTCCCTATACCTACTGATTTCTTTCTTGATCTTATCCGCTTCTGTGTGGACTCAAATTCCTTTTCCTTCAAAGGTAAATATTATTCTCAAACCTTCGGTGTCGTTATGGGCTCTCCTCTTTCTCCTGTCCTTGCTAATCTTTACATGGAATACTTCGAGACTGTTCTTCTTCCTACCATCGATGTGCGACCTTCACTCTGGCTCCGCTATGTTGATGACATCTTTGCTCAGTGGCCTCATGACTCCAGTCTCTTCCAACCATTTCTTGATGCTCTTAATAATCTTGCCCATTCCATTAAGTTTACAGCTAAATGGGGATCTATATTCCTTGCTTCCTTTCCTTGATGTTCATGTCCACCGCTCAGATACAGGTTTTTGCCTTTTCCGTGTACGGCAAGCCTATGCACAGTGGCATGTACATTCACTGCTTTTCTTATGCTTCCTCTG
Organism: Cherax quadricarinatus; assembly: GCF_038502225.1. Classification (NCBI taxonomy): domain Eukaryota; kingdom Metazoa; phylum Arthropoda; class Malacostraca; order Decapoda; family Parastacidae; genus Cherax; species Cherax quadricarinatus. Next base: position 38,443,918 of record NC_091306.1, on the reverse strand, counting down.
TCAAGAAAAGTGTTATCTCCCTCTTTCTCCGTGCTCTCCGCATCTGTGGTCCTTAGTTCCTTGAATCACAAATTTCCACTCTTCATAATTTATTTTCCCGTCTTGGCTACCCTTCCCATTTCATAGACTCGGCCTTCTCACGTGCTAAACGTAATTTCTTCTCTCCCAAACTCTCTACTCCTGTGAACTCTCCTGTCCTCTGCCTTCCCTACATTTCCGATCTTTCTAATCTCAACAACTCTCTCCGTCCCTTAGATATCAAGCTTACTTTCCGCCAGACTAACACTCTTCGCACCAATCTAGTTCATGCCTCTCCTCCCTCTATAGATGTTCCTGGTGTCTACTCTATTTCTTGTTCCTGTCCTCTTCAATACTTTGGAGAAACTGGCCGATCTCTTTCTGACAGATTTAGGGAGCACAGAGGTAGTGTTAGGTTTGCCAACACCAAAAATGCTCTTTTCTGTCATGTCAGAGATCACAGTCATCCTATTGACTGGTCTTCTGCTAAAGCTGTCTACCCTTCCTCTAACTTTCACAGTCGCCGTCTGGTTGAATCCTCCCTTATACACAACTTTCCTTGTATGAATCTTAGTCCTGGCTTCGTCTCTGTAGATGCCTTCCTCTCCCACTACATTGTAAAATGCTCCAAACTTCAAAATACCCGTGGCTTAACCTGATCATTTCCCCTTCTCCCTCTTCCCCTTTCCTCTTTTTCCTTTGGATTTTCTTTCTTCTGCCTTGGGTATTCGTTCTCTTATTATTTTATTATTTTTCCCCCTCTGCGTTCTTGTTCCTAACCCCAGTGGGCACCTAGCTCCCTTGCAGTGCTCCTCATAGTATTTGACTGACTCCACCACTATTATTACCACCTCCACTACTACCTCTCTTGTTCCCGCCATGTCTGCTCACATATATATATATATATATATATATATATATATATATATATATATATATATATATATATATATATATACAGTGCAACCTCTAATTGCGAGCGTGTCCACGTGCGAGTTTTTCCAAATACGAGCAGTCGATGGGTCGATTTTTTGCTTCCATACGCGAGCAAAATTTCCGCAAGCGAGCAGACCTCAAGGGAGGTTCCTTGACACTGGTGAGGGGCTCTTGCTCTTGATCTCGGGAATTGTATCTCATTTGTTTGTTGGACTATCTTATTGAAACTTGGGCAATGTATGATGGAAAGATGCTTCTTAACGTACACCAAAAATGAAAGAAATCTAAGCATAAATAATGGAGTTCACTTCTCAGCAATTAGCCACCCCTTAGTGGTAATTTTGAATGGTTTTTATGGTAGTATTCTCGTTTTTTTTGGTCTCATTTGAAAGAATGGAAGATGTATTACAGAAATATGATTTTGATTGCTTTCACGACGAAAAGTACCTAGAAATAGAGCTCAACCTAGTAGAAATGGTCCGTTGCTAGACTGTTTCAGTGTAAACAAATGACGTCACAGTAAATCTCTTATCTTTTGTGTGAATAAAAATTACAAATTATTTATATAATAATAATAATAATAATAATAATAATAATAATAATAATAATGAAAGAAATCTAAGCATAAATAATGGGGCTCACTTCTCAGTATATATATACTCCTTCCTCTCCATTCTGTTAGTGTGACTTTGTAAATGGCCCAAGTTGGACCGAAACGTCGTCGTAAGCTCCTCTCTTTTATGTGCGGGTTATTTGTGTACTTAAGAGACCTTGTGTCACACCTTAGACACCTTGTGTCACACCTTAGAGACCTTGTGTCACACCTTAGAGACCTTGTGTCACACTTTAGAGACCCTGTGTCACACCTTAGACACCTTGTGTCACACCTTAGAGACCTTGTGTCACACCTTAGACACCTTGTGTCACACCTTAGACACCTTGTATCACACCTTAGACACCTTGTGTCACACCTTAGAGACCTTGTGTCACACCTTAGAGACCCTGTGTCACACCTTAGAGACCTTGTGTCACACCTTAGACACCTTGTGTCACACCTTAGACACCTTGTGTCACACCTTAGAGACCTTGTTTCACATCTTAGAAACCTTGTGTCACACTTTAAGAGACCTTGTGTAACACTTTAAGAGATCTTGTGTCACACTTTAAGAGACCTTGTGTCACACTTTTAAGAGACACTGTGTCACACTTTAGGAGACATTGTGTCACACTTTAAGAGACATTGTGTCACACTTTTAAGAGACATTGTGTCACACTTTAGGAGACATTGTGTCACACTTTAAGAGACATTGTGTCACACTTTAAGAGACATTGTGTCACACTTTAAGAGACATTGTGTCACACTTTTAAGAGACACTGTGTCACACTTTAGGAGACATTGTGTCACACTTTAAGAGACATTGTGTCACACTTTAAGAGACATTGTGTCACACTTTAAGAGACATTGTGTCACACTTTAAGAGACATTGTGTCACACCTTAAGAGACATTATGTCACACCTTAAGAGACATTGTGTCACACTTTAAGAGACATTGTGTCACACTTTAAGAGACATTGTGTCACACTTTAAGAGACATTGCGTCACACTTTAAGACACATTGCGTCACACTTGACGACACATTGTGTCACACTTTAAGAGACATTGTGTCACACTTTAAGAGACATTGTGTCACACCTTAAGAGACATTGTGTCACACTTTAAGAGACATTATGTCACACTTTAAGAGACATTGTGTCACACCTTAAGAGACATTGTGTCACACTTTAAGAGACATTGTGTCACACCTTAAGAGACATTGTGTCACACTTTAAGAGACATTGTGTCACACCTTAAGAGACATTATGTCACACTTTAAGAGACATTGTGTCACACCTTAAGAGACATTGTGTCACACCTTAAGAGACATTATGTCACACTTTAAGAGACATTGTGTCACACTTTTAGAGTCATTGTGTCACACCTTAAGAGACATTGTGTCACACCTTAAGAGACATTGTGTCACACCTTAAGACACATTGTGTGACACCTTAAGAGACATTTGTCACACTTTAAGAGACATTGTGTCACACTTTAAGAGACATTATGTCACACTTTAAGAGACATTGTGTCACACTTTAAGAGACATTGAGTCACACCTTAAGAGACATGTCACACTTTAAGAGACATTGTGTCACACTTTAAGAGACATTGTGTCACACTTTAAGAGACATTGTGTCACACCTTAAGAGACATTATGTCACACTTTAAGAGACATTGTGTCACACTTTAAGAGATCTTGCGTCACACTTTAAGACACATTGTGTCACACTTTAAGAGACATTGTGTCACACTTTAAGAGACATTATGTCACACTTTAAGAGACATTGTGTCACACCTTAAGAGACATTATGTCACACTTTAAGAGACATTGTGTCACACTTTAAGAGACATTGTGTCACACTTTAAGAGACATTATGTCACACTTTAAGAGACATTGTGTCGCACCTTAAGAGACATTATGTCACACTTTAAGAGACATTGTGTCACACCTCAAGAGACATTGTGTCACACCTTAAGAGACATTGTGTCATACTTTAAGAGACATTGTGTCACACTTTAAGAGACATTGTGTCACACTTTAATAGACATTGTGTCACACTTTAAGAGACATTGTGTCACACTTTAAGAGACATTGTGTCACACTTTAAGAGACATTATGTCACACTTTAAGAGACATTGTGTCACACCTTAAGAGACATTGTGTCACACTTTAAGAGACATTGTGTCACACTTTAAAAGACATTATGTCACACTTTAAGAGACATTGTGTCACACCTTAAGAGACATTGTGTCACACTTTAAGAGATATTGTGTCACACCTTAAGAGACATTGTGTCACACTTTAAGAGACATTGCGTCACACCTTAAGAGACATTGTGTCACACTTTAAGAGACATTGTGTCACACTTTAAGAGACATTATGTCACACTTTAAGAGACATTGTGTCACACTTTAAGAGACATTGTGTCACACTTTAAGAGACATTGTGTCACACTTTAAGAGACATTGTGTCACACCTTAAGAGACATTGTGTCACACTTTAAGAGACACTGTGTCACACTTTAAGAGACATTGTGTCACACCTTAAGAGACATTGTGTCACACTTTAAGAGACATTGTGTCACACTTTAAGAGACATTGTGTCACACTTTAAGAGACATTATGTCACACTTTAAGAGACATTGTGTCACACCTTAAGAGACATTGTGTCACACTTTAAGAGACATTGTGTCACACTTTAAGAGACATTGTGTCACACTTTAAGAGACATTGTGTCACACCTTAAGAGACATTATGTCACACCTTAAGAGACATTGTGTCACACTTTAAAAGACATTATGTCACACTTTAAGAGACATTGTGTCACACCTTAAGAGACATTGTGTCACACTTTAAGAGACATTGTGTCACACTTTAAGAGACATTGTGTCACACTTTAAGAGACATTGTGTCACACTTTAAAAGACATTATGTCACACCTTAAGAGACATTGTGTCACACCTTAAGAGACATTGTGTCACACTTTAAGAGACATTGTGTCACACTTTAAGAGACATTGTGTCACACTTTAAGAGACATTGTGTCACACCTTAAGAGACATTGTGTCACACTTTAAGAGACATTGTATCACACCTTAAGAGACATTGTGTCACACCTTAAGAGACATTGTGTCACACTTTAAGAGACATTGTGTCACACTTTAAGAGACATTGTGTCACACCTTAAGAGACATTGTGTCACACTTTAAGAGACATTGTGTCACACCTTAAGAGACATTGTGTCACACTTTAAGAGACATTGTGTCACACCTTAAGAGACATTGTGTCACACCTTAAGAGACATTGTGTCACACCTTAAGAGACATTGTGTCACACCTTAAGAGACATTGTGTCACACCTTAAGAGACATTGTGTCACACTTTAAGAGACATTGTGTCACACTTTAAGAGACATTGTGTCACACCTTAAGAGACATTGTGTCACACTTTAAGAGACATTGTGTCACACCTTAAGAGACATTGTGTCACACTTTAAGAGACATTGTGTCACACCTTAAGAGACATTGTGTCACACCTTAAGAGACATTGTGTCACACCTTAAGAGACATTGTGTCACACCTTAAGAGACATTGTGTCACACTTTAAGAGACACTGTGTCACACTTTAAGAGACATTGTGTCACACCTTAAGAGACATTGTGTCACACTTTAAGAGACATTGTGTCACACTTTAAGAGACATTGTGTCACACTTTAAGAGACATTATGTCACACTTTAAGAGACATTGTGTCACACCTTAAGAGACATTGTGTCACACTTTAAGAGACATTGTGTCACACTTTAAGAGACATTGTGTCACACCTTAAGAGACATTGTGTCACACTTTAAGAGACATTGTGTCACACCTTAAGAGACATTGTGTCACACTTTAAGAGACATTGTGTCACACCTTAAGAGACATTGTGTCACACTTTAAGAGACATTGTGTCACACCTTAAGAGACATTGTGTCACACTTTAAGAGACATTGTGTCACACCTTAAGAGACATTGTGTCACACTTTAAGAGACATTGTGTCACACTTTAAGAGACATTGTGTCACACTTTAAGAGACATTGTGTCACACTTTAAGAGACATTGTGTCACACTTTAAGAGACATTGTGTCACACCTTAAGAGACATTGTGTCACACTTTAAGAGACATTGTGTCACACCTTAAGAGACACTGTGTCACACCTTAAGAGACATTGTGTCACACCTTAAGAGACATTGTGTCACACTTTAAGAGACATTGTGTCACACCTTAAGAGACATTGTGTCACACTTTAAGAGACATTGTGTCACACTTTAAGAGACATTGTGTCACACCTTAAGAGACATTGTGTCACACCTTAAGAGACATTGTGTCACACTTTAAGAGACATTGTGTCACACTTTAAGAGACATTGTGTCACACCTTAAGAGACATTGTGTCACACTTTAAGAGACATTGTGTCACACTTTAAGAGACATTGTGTCACACCTTAAGAGACATTGTGTCACACTTTAAGAGACATTGTGTCACACTTTAAGAGACATTGTGTCACACCTTAAGAGACATTGTGTCACACTTTAAGAGACATTGTGTCACACTTTAAGAGACATTGTGTCACACCTTAAGAGACATTGTGTCACACCTTAAGAGACATTGTGTCACACTTTAAGAGACATTGTGTCACACTTTAAGAGACATTGTGTCACACCTTAAGAGACATTGTGTCACACTTTAAGAGACATTGTGTCACACTTTAAGAGACATTGTGTCACACCTTAAGAGACATTGTGTCACACTTTAAGAGACATTGTGTCACACTTTAAGAGACATTGTGTCACACCTTAAGAGACATTGTGTCACACTTTAAGAGACATTGTGTCACACTTTAAGAGACATTGTGTCACACCTTAAGAGTTGTGTCACACTTTAAAGAGACATTGTGTCACTTTAGAGAGAGACATTGTGTCACACTTTAAGAGACATTGTGTCACACTTTAAGAGACATTGTGTCACACCTTAAGAGACATTGTGTCACACTTTAAGAGACATTGTGTCACACTTTAAGAGACATTGTGTCACACCTTAAGAGACATTGTGTCACACCTTAAGAGACATTGTGTCACACTTTAAGAGACATTGTGTCACACTTTAAGAGACATTGTGTCACACCTTAAGAGACATTGTGTCACACTTTAAGAGACATTGTGTCACACTTTAAGAGACATTGTGTCACACCTTAAGAGACATTGTGTCACACTTTAAGAGACATTGTGTCACACTTTAAGAGACATTGTGTCACACCTTAAGAGACATTGTGTCACACTTTAAGAGACATTGTGTCACACTTTAAGAGACATTGTGTCACACCTTAAGAGACATTGTGTCACACTTTAAGAGACATTGTGTCACACTTTAAGAGACATTGTGTCACACCTTAAGAGACATTGTGTCACACTTTAAGAGACCTCTCTTCACTGTATTAATAATAACAGTGTAACTATGACTTAAGACATGCAGCAGCTGTCATGCACATCTTCCACGATATTCACTACCAATATATCAATGATCTTAGAAGTTAACATAAAATGTGTGTGTGTGAGTGTGTACTCACCTGTTTGTACTCACCTATTTGTGGTTGCAGGGGTCGAGTCCTAGCTCCTGGCCCCGTCTCTTCACTGGTTGCTACTAGACCCTCTCTCTCCCCGCTCCATGAGCTTTATCAAACCTCGTCTTAAAACTGTGTATGGTTCCTGCCTCCACTACGTCATTTTCTAGGCTATTCCACTGCCTTACAACTCTATGACTGAAGAAATACTTCCTACTATCTCTCTGACTCATTTGTGTCTTCAACTTCCAATTGTGGCCTCTTGTTTCTGTGTCCCCTCCCTGGAACATCCTGTCTTTGTCCACCTTGTCTATTCCACGCAGTATTTTATATGTCGTTATCATGTCTCCCCTGACCCTCCTGTCCTCCAGTGTCGTCAGGCCGATTTCCCTTAATCTTTCTTCATAGGACATTCCCCTTAGCTCTGGAACTAACCTTGTCGCAAACCTTTGTACTTTCTCTAGTTTCTTGACGTGCTTTATCAAGTGCGGGTTCCAAACAGGTGCTGCATACTCCAGTATGGGCCTGACATACACGGTGTACAGTGTCTTGAATGATTCCTTACTAAGGTATCGGAATGCTGTTCTCAGGTTTGCCAGGCGCCCATATGCTGCAGCAGTTATCTGATTGATGTGTGCTTCCGGAGACATGCTCGGTGTTATACTCACCCCAAGATCTTTCTCCTTGAGTGAGGTTTGCAGTCTTTGGCCACCTAGCCTATACTCTGTCTGTGGTCTTCTGTGCCCTTCCCCTATCTTCATGACTTTGCATTTGGCAGGATTAAATTCGAGAAGCCATTTGCTGGACCAGGTGTCCAGTCTGTCCAGGTCTCTTTGAAGTCCTGCCTGGTCCTCATCAGATTTAATTCTCCTCATTAACTTCACATCATCTGCAAACAGGGATACTTCTGAGTCTAACCCTTCCGTCATGTCGTTCACATATACCAAAAATAGCACTGGTCCTAGGACCGACCCCTGTGGGACCTCGCTCGTCACAGGTGCCCACTGTAATACATCATTACGTACCATGACTCGTTGTTGCCTCCCTGTCAGGTATTCTCTGATCCACTGCAGTGCCCTTCCTGTTATATGCGCCTGATGCTCTAGCTTCTGCACTAATCTCTTGTGAGGAACTGTGTCAAAGGCCTTCTTGCAGTCCAAGAAGATGCAATCAACCCACCCCTCTCTCTCTTGTCTTACTTCTGTTATTTTATCATAAAACTCCAGAAGGTTTGTGACACAGGATTTGCCTTCCGTGAATCCGTGCTGGTTGGCATTTATACTCCTGTTCTGTTCCAGGTGCTCCACCACTCTCCTCCTGATAATCTTCTCCATAATTTTGCATACTATACACGTCAATGACACAGGTCTATAGTTTAGTGCCTCTTTTCTGTCTCCTTTTTTGAAAATGGGAACTACATTTGCCGTCTTCCATACCTCAGGTAGTTGCCCAGTTTCCAGGGATGTGTTGAAGATTGTGGTAAGTGGCACGCACAACATATCTGCTCCCTCTCTAAGGACCCACGGAGAGATGTTGTCCGGTCCCATTGCCTTTGAGGTATCGATGTCCCTTAGCAGTTTCTTCACCTCCTCCTCATCTGTATGTATGTCGTCCAACACTTGTTGGTGTATTCCTTGCTGGTGTCCCCATCTGGTCTGTCCCCCCAGAGTCCTTCCTGTCTCTACTGTAAATACTTCCTTAAATCTCGTGTTGAGCTCCTCACATACCTCTTGATCGTTTCTTGTGAGTTCTCCACCTTCTTTCCTCAGCCTTATCACCTGGTCCTTGACTGTTGTCTTCCTCCTAATGTGGCTATACAGCAGTTTCGGGTCAGATTTGACTTTCGATGCTATGTCGTTTTCATACTGTCGCTGGGCCTCCCTCCTTATCTGCGCATACTCGTTTCTGGCTCTTCTACTAATCTCCTTGTTTTCCTGGGTCCTATGCCTCCTGTACCTTTTCCATTCTCTGTTGCACTTAGTTTTTGCCTCCCTACACCTTCGGGTAAACCAAGGACTCGTTTTGGTCTTCCTATTATTTCTGTTTCCCTTGGGAACAAAACTTTCCTCTGCCTCCTTGCACTTTGTTGCCACATATTCCATCATCTCGTTTACTGATTTTCCTACCATTTCTCTGTCCCACTGAACCTCCTGCAGGAAGTTTCTCATACCTGTGTAGTCCCCCCTTTTATAGTTTGGCCTGTCCCCTTCAGTTCCTGTTACCTTCTCCACTTGTAACTCTACTATATAGTCAAAACTCAGAACCACATTATCGCTAGCTCCAAGGGGACTCTCGTAAGTGATGTCCTCAATGTCTGAACTGCTCAGGGTGAACACAAGATCCAGTCTTGCTGGCTCATCCTCCCCTCTCTCTCTGGTTGTGTCCCTGACATGTTGATGCATGAGGTTTTCAAGTACCACATCCATCATCTTGGCTCTCCATGTTTCGGGACCCCCATGTGGCTCCAGGTTTTCCCAGTCGATCTCCCTGTGGTTGAAATCGCCCATTACCAGTAACTTTGCTCTGCTCGAGTGAGCTCTTCTTGCCACCTCAGCCAGTGTGTCCACCATCACCCTGTTGTTTTCTTCATACTCCTCTCTTGGCCTCCTGCAGTTCTGTGGTGGGTTATACATCACTCCAATGACTACTTTATGTTCTCCGGACTGAATTGTACCTACAATGTAGTCTCTTTCTCCAATCATGTCCATGCCTTCCATTTCCTCAAATCCCCATTGGTGTTTTATGAGCAGTGCAACCCCTCCTCCCCCTCTACTCCTTCTATCTTTCCTCAGGATCTGATATCCTGTTGGGAAGATTGCGTCTGTTATTGTCTCAGCGAGTTTTGTTTCTGTGACTGCTATGATGTCTGGGGATTTTTCACTGATTCTTTCATTCCACTCCTCATGTTTATTCGTTATTCCATCTGTGTTTGTGTACCAAACCTTTAGTTTCTTTTCTATCATTGTGGTCATGCAAGAATATTGGGGTTGGGGAGGCGAGAGCCTTGGGTGGGGGCCTATATGGGGCTGTGGTGTAGGTGGGGTTTGTGTTGATGGGGGTGGGGTCAGAATGCCCATAAGGGACAGCTGTTGGGGTGAGGTTTGTGATATGGGAGGGGGTTGGTGGCAGAGGAACAGTGAGTGGGTTGTAGTATAGGTTGCTCAGTTGTGTTGGGAATGTCGCGGGTGGAGTCTTTTGGTGGGAGATTCTGTGGGGTGTGTTTTCCCTTCCTCCTGTGTCTGGGTCCTGCTCATTTTCATTGCTTCTCGTTCCTCCTTGCGTCTCTGTACCCTCTCTTTCAGTGTAGTCCTTTCTTCTTGAGTTCTGTCGCGGTCAGTGTCTCTCTGGTACCCCTCTTTGTCTCTCAGTCTTGCTTTCTCTTGCAGAATCCTGGTTCGAACTGATTCTTCCTTGAAAGTTACTCTGACAGGCGTATCCTTCCACTCTAAACCACCCAATTCTCTGAAAAGAATTTGTCACCTGGGTCATATTGTCCTCCCCTATTGTTTTCATGATGCCTTCAATCATTTTTTTTTTTTTTCTCCTCCTGTTTTATTTCTTCAAAGTTGTCCCCCCTTGGCTTCTTGGAGCCCGTACACAAAAAACTGACCTCGCCCTTTCCTCCTCCACTGAGTCTCCATCTGCTTCCTCTGAGGCATTTTATTTCCTTCCATTGACATGTTCTTGCCTTCAGTCCCTGTCATATCTGAAACTTCTATTCTCAATGAACTGTCTTTCCTGACCAGCTGTCCCTTGCTACTGCAGTTGGCTGTTAGAATCTCTGCATATAGCAAACCCTCATTGTCTTCGGACCTGTCGTTTGATCTTAGTGTGCTCATCGTCTTTT
>NC_091306.1:38427883-38432823 GCF_038502225.1 Cherax quadricarinatus | reverse complement strand
CGTTTCGCTCTTCAGGAGCTTTGTCAAGCCATTACAAACAGTACATGGACACAGAGGGTATATATAGGCTCAGAGTGAGGTGCAATACTAGTGGTAGTAGTAGTAGTAATAGTAGTAGTAGTAATAGTAGTAGTAGTAGTAGTAGTAGTAGTAGTAGTAATACAATATGTTAGAACAATTAACTTGCACATGAGTAAAGGGAGATGAAAGCTATTACTTGGGAAACATAAAAATAGGTTAGACAAATATTTCTATTGGAGGCTGGATAGAGGCAGCTTGTTTCAATGTTCATTCTCTGTAATGTGTTTGTGTAGTATAACAGGAGAGACTATGTGATGGCAGGGTTTACTGTCTTCAGGAGGATTCTTGCTAAGACTTCAGAGATGGTGAAGCTGCCTTTGTTTTAATTGTATTAGAAACAGCTGTTAGTGAAGATTCAAGGCACTTGTGTCTGCGGAAATTAGTTTCTTTGATCACTAGTTGGGCGTCCCTGAACTTCATGAGATGATTGGTGGAATTTCGGTGTTGTACACAGGTGTTGTTCAAGTTATCGTTCCTACCTGCGTAAATGTGTTCATTGAGGCGAGTGTCGAGGTTTCTTGCTGTTTCACCTACATAAATCTTGTCGCAGCCTCCACAGGGTATAGTGTAAACCCCTGCGTTGACTGGTTCGTGGTGCTTGGATTTTGTTATAATTGTTCCCAACAGCCAGGTTGCACTAAACGTTTCTAAAGTACTTTCACAAGCTAACACCAGAGTTGCCATCGCTTCCAGCACTTCGATAAAGAATCTAACCAGAACAAAATCCAAGCACCACGAACCAGTCAACGCAGGGGTTTACACTATACCCTGTGGAGGCTGTCAGTGTCAGCAGTTTGTTGCACACCTCTACAACACTTGTCAGTGCCAGGTAGGCAGGCGATTAAAGCGACTCTGTGACACTATACTGGTAATGTTACTAATTAATGTATGTCCTTGACAGGTGAGTTGATGGCTGAGTGTTGAGGTACTCCCACAAGGTAAGCTCACTCCTCCTGATAAGTAAGACACTTGTGCAACAGTTAGACATATTTGTCCGACACGTTTCGCCTACACAGTAGACTTTTTCGGACGAGTTGTGCAAGAATGGTATACAATACCGACAAGTTGAAATTAAGACAAATGTGCAACATCTGATGTTGCACATGTCTTAATTTCATAATTTTTCGGACGAGTACACAAGAGTGAGCAGAGGCAGTAGAAATGTAAAGACGATTTCATCAGTCCATCACTCTTGGCGTAGTTTTGAGGTGGTCAGTCCCTCAGTGCAGTGTCTGTCAGACACTGTTGTACACGTGTCTTAACAACTTGTTGGTATTGTATAATGTTTTAATATTCACTCCTCTTGGCTTGTAGTGTATTATGCTAGTTATTAGTATTAATTACTATTAGTAGTACTAAGTAATAGCATTGTTTGTAGTAACATTGTTCTCAGAAAAGAACCAGAAAAACTATGATTGAGATACTTGTATATAATTATTACTGTGAAGAGTTACAGAAAAGATTTGAAGAAGAGTGAAGGTGCAGACTGTTGAGTAAATACTGAGAAACATATTGTTAAGTACCAGCACATCTGTCACTAACTCACATGGAGGGATTTGTGAAGTTATAATGTTCTGTAGTAAGAACACTGCCTCCTGTATGTTCTGTAGTAAGAACACTGCCTTCTGTATGTTCTGTAGTAAGAACACTGTCTCCTGTATGTTCTGTAGTAAGAACACTGCCTCCTGTATGTTCTGTAGTAAGAACACTGCCTCCTGTATGTTCTGTAGTAAGAACACTGCCTCCTGTATGTTCTGTAGTAAGAACACTGCCTCCTGTATGTTCTGTAGTAAGAACACTGCCTCCTGTATGTTCTGTAGTAAGAACACTGCCTTCTGTATGTTCTGTAGTAAGAACACTGCCTCCTGTATGTTCTGTAGTAAGAACACTGCCTTCTGTATGTTCTGTAGTAAGAACACTGCCTTCTGTATGTTCTGTAGTAAGAACACTGCCTCCTGTATGTTCTGTAGTAAGAACACTGCCTCCTGTATGTTCTGTAGTAAGAACACTGCCTCCTGTATGTTCTGTAGTAAGAACACTGCCTCCTGTATGTTCTGTAGTAAGAACACTGCCTCCTGTATGTTCTGTAGTAAGAACACTGCCTTCTGTATGTTCTGTAGTAAGAACACTGCCTCCTGTATGTTCTGTAGTAAGAACACTGCCTTCTGTATGTTCTGTAGTAAGAACACTGCCTCCTGTATGTTCTGTATGTTCTGTAGTAAGAACACTGCCTCCTGTATGTTCTGTAGTAAGAACACTGCCTCCTCTATGTTCTGTAGTAAGAACACTGCCTCCTGTATGTTCTGTAGTAAGAACACTGCCTCCTGTATGTTCTGTAGTAAGAACACTGCCTCCTGTATGTTCTGTAGTAAGAACACTGCCTCCTGTATGTTCTGTAGTAAGAACACTGCCTCCTGTATGTTCTGTAGTAAGAACACTGCCTCCTGTATGTTCTGTAGTAAGAACACTGCCTCCTGTATGTTCTGTAGTAAGAACACTGCCTCCTGTATGTTCTGTAGTAAGAACACTGCCTCCTGTATGTTCTGTAGTAAGAACACTGCCTTCTGTATGTTCTGTAGTAAGAACACTGCCTCCTGTATGTTCTGTAGTAAGAACACTGCCTTCTGTATGTTATGTAGTAAGAACACTGCCTCCTGTATGTTCTGTAGTAAAAACACTGCCTTCTGTATGTTCTGTAGTAAGAACACTGCCTCCTGTATGTTCTGTAGTAAGAACACTGCTTCCTGTATGTTATGTAGTAAGAACACTGCCTTCTGTATGTTATGTAGTAAGAACACTGCCTCCTGTATGTTCTGTAGTAAGAACACTGCCTTCTGTATGTTCTGTAGTAAGAACACTGCCTCCTGTATGTTCTGTAGTAAGAACACTGCCTTCTGTATGTTCTGTAGTAAGAACACTGCCTCCTGTATGTTCTGTAGTAAGAACACTGCCTCCTGTATGTTCTGTAGTAAGAACACTGCCTCCTGTATGTTCTGTAGTAAGAACACTGCCTCCTGTATGTTCTGTAGTAAGAACACTGCCTCCTGTATGTTCTGTAGTAAGAACACTGCCTTCTGTATGTTCTGTAGTAAGAACACTGCCTTCTGTATGTTCTGTAGTAAGAACACTGCCTCCTGTATGTTCTGTAGTAAGAACACTGCCTCCTGTATGTTCTGTAGTAAGAACACTGCCTCCTGTATGTTCTGTAGTAAGAACACTGCCTCCTGTATGTTCTGTAGTAAGAACACTGCCTCCTGTATGTTCTGTAGTAAGAACACTGCCTTCTGTATGTTCTGTAGTAAGAACACTGCCTCCTGTATGTTCTGTAGTAAGAACACTGCCTCCTGTATGTTCTGTAGTAAGAACACTGCCTCCTGTATGTTCTGTAGTAAGAACACTGCCTCCTGTATGTTCTGTAGTAAGAACTGTATGTTCTGTAGTAAGAACACTGCCTCCTGTATGTTCTGTAGTAAGAACACTGCCTCCTGTATGTTCTGTAAGTAAGAACACTGCCTTCTGTATGTTCTGTAGTAAGAACACTGCCTCCTGTATGTTCTGTAGTAGTAAGAACACTGCCTTCTGTATGTTCTGTAGTAAGAACACTGCCTCCTGTATGTTCTGTAGTAAGAACACTGCCTTCTGTATGTTCTGTATTAAGAACACTACCTCCTGTATGTTCTGTAGTAAGAACACTGCGTCCTGTATGTTCTGTATTAAGAACACTGCCTTCTGTATGTTCTGTATTAAGAACACTGCCTTCTGTATGTTCTGTAGTAAGAACACTGCCTCCTGTATGTTCTGTAGTAAGAACACTGCCTTCTGTATGTTCTGTAGTAAGAACACTGCCTCCTGTATGTTCTGTAGTAAGAACACTGCCTTCTGTATGCTCTGTATTAAGAACACTGCCTTCTGTATGTTCTGTAGTAAGAACACTGCCTTCTGTATGTTCTGTATTAAGAACACTGCCTTCTGTATGTTCTGTATTAAGAACACTGCCTTCTGTATGTTCTGTAGTAAGAACACTGCCTCCTGTATGTTCTGTAGTAAAAAAACTACCTCCTGTATGTTCTGTAGTAAGAACACTGCCTCTGTTCTGTAGTAAGAACACTGCCTCCCCTGTTCTGTAGTAAGAACACTGCCTCTATGTTCTGTATTAAGAACACTGCCTTCTGTATGTTCTGTATTAAGAACACTGCCTCCTGTATGTTCTGTAGTAAGAACACTGCCTCCTGTATGTTCTGTAGTAAGAACACTGCCTCCTCTGTTCTGTAGTAAGAACACTGCCTCTATGTTCTGTAGTAAGAACACTGCCTCCTGTATGTTCTGTAGTAAGAACACTGCCTCCTGTATGTTCTGTAGTAAGAACACTGCCTCCTGTATGTTCTGTAGTAAGAACACTGCCTCCTGTATGTTCTGTAGTAAGAACACTGCCTCCTGTATGTTCTCTAGTAAGAACACTGCCTCCTGTATGTTCTGTAGTAAGAACACTGCCTCCTGTATGTTCTGTAGTAAGAACAGTGCCTCCTGTATGTTCTGTAGTAAGAACACTACCTCCTGTATGTTCTGTAGTAAGAACACTGCCTCCTGTATGTTCTGTAGTAAGAACACTGCCTCCTGTATGTTCTGTAGTAAGAACACTGCCTCCTGTATGTTCTGTAGTAAGAACACTGCCTCCTGTATGTTCTCTAGTAAGAACACTACCTCCTGTATGTTCTGTAGTAAGAACACTACCTCCTGTATGTTCTGTAGTAAGAACACTGCCTCCTGTATGTTCTCTAGTAAGAACACTACCTCCTGTATGTTCTGTAGTAAGAACACTGCCTCCTGTATGTTCTGTAGTAAGAACACTGCCTCCTCTA
>NC_091306.1:38405383-38420383 GCF_038502225.1 Cherax quadricarinatus | reverse complement strand
CCTAGTGTGCGGAGATCTGGGCCGGGAGAGTACCGGTGAACCAACAACAATAAAGATCTGGGCCGGGAGAGTACCGGTGAACCAACAACAATAAAGATCTGGGCCGGGAGAGTACCGGTGAACCAACAACAATAAAGATCTGGGCCGGGAGAGTACCGGTGAACCAACAACAATAAAGATCTGGGCCGGGAGAGTACCGGTGAACCAACAACAATAAAGATCTGGGCCGGGAGAGTACCGGTGAAACAACAACAATAAAGATCTGGGCCGGGAGAGTACCGGTGAACCAACAACAATAAAGATCTGGGCCGGGAGAGTACCGGTGAACCAACAACAATAAAGATCTGGGCCGGGAGAGTACCGGTGAACCAACAACAATAAAGATCTGGGCCGGGAGAGTACCGGTGAACCAACAACAATAAAGATCTGGGCCGGGAGAGTACCGGTGAACCAACAACAATAAAGATCTGGGCCGGGAGAGTACCGGTGAAACAACAACAATAAAGATCTGGGCCGGGAGAGTACCGGTGAACCAACAACAATAAAGATCTGGGCCGGGAGAGTACCGGTGAACCAACAACAATAAAGATCTGGGCCGGGAGAGTACCGGTGAACCAACAACAATAAAGATCTGGGCCGGGAGAGTACCGGTGAACCAACAACAATAAAGATCTGGGCCGGGAGAGTACCGGTGAACCAACAACAATAAAGATCTGGGCCGGGAGAGTACCGGTGAACCAACAACAATAAAGATCTGGGCCGGGAGAGTACCAGTGAACCAACAACAATAAAGATCTGGGCCGGGAGAGTACCGGTGAACCAACAACAATAAAGATCTGGGCCGGGAGAGTACCGGTGAACCAACAACAATAAAGATCTGGGCCGGGAGAGTACCGGTGAAACAACAACAATAAAGATCTGGGCCGGGAGAGTACCGGTGAACCAACAACAATAAAGATCTGGGCCGGGAGAGTACCGGTGAACCAACAACAATAAAGATCTGGGCCGGGAGAGTACCGGTGAAACAACAACAATAAAGATCTGGGCCGGGAGAGTACCGGTGAAACAACAACAATAAAGATCTGGGCCGGGAGAGTACCGGTGAACCAACAACAATAAAGATCTGGGCCGGGAGAGTACCGGTGAAACAACAACAATAAAGATCTGGGCCGGGAGAGTACCGGTGAACCAACAACAATAAAGATCTGGGCCGGGAGAGTACCGGTGAACCAACAACAATAAAGATCTGGGCCGGGAGAGTACCGGTGAAACAACAACAATAAAGATCTGGGCCGGGAGAGTACCGGTGAACCAACAACAATAAAGATCTGGGCCGGGAGAGTACCGGTGAACCAACAACAATAAAGATCTGGGCCGGGAGAGTACCGGTGAACCAACAACAATAAAGATCTGGGCCGGGAGAGTACCGGTGAACCAACAACAATAAAGATCTGGGCCGGGAGAGTACCGGTGAACCAACAACAATAAAGATCTGGGCCGGGAGAGTACCGGTGAACCAACAACAATAAAGATCTGGGCCGGGAGAGTACCGGTGAACCAACAACAATAAAGATCTGGGCCGGGAGAGTACCGGTGAAACAACAACAATAAAGATCTGGGCCGGGAGAGTACCGGTGAACCAACAACAATAAAGATCTGGGCCGGGAGAGTACCGGTGAAACAACAACAATAAAGATCTGGGCCGGGAGAGTACCGGTGAAACAACAACAATAAAGATCTGGGCCGGGAGAGTACCGGTGAACCAACAACAATAAAGATCTGGGCCGGGAGAGTACCGGTGAACCAACAACAATAAAGATCTGGGCCGGGAGAGTACCGGTGAACCAACAACAATAAAGATCTGGGCCGGGAGAGTACCGGTGAACCAACAACAATAAAGATCTGGGCCGGGAGAGTACCGGTGAACCAACAACAATAAAGATCTGGGCCGGGAGAGTACCGGTGAACCAACAACAATAAAGATCTGGGCCGGGAGAGTACCGGTGAACCAACAACAATAAAGATCTGGGCCGGGAGAGTACCGGTGAACCAACAACAATAAAGATCTGGGCCGGGAGAGTACCGGTGAACCAACAACAATAAAGATCTGGGCCGGGAGAGTACCGGTGAACCAACAACAATAAAGATCTGGGCCGGGAGAGTACCGGTGAACCAACAACAATAAAGATCTGGGCCGGGAGAGTACCGGTGAACCAACAACAATAAAGATCTGGGCCGGGAGAGTACCGGTGAACCAACAACAATAAAGATCTGGGCCGGGAGAGTACCGGTGAACCAACAACAATAAAGATCTGGGCCGGGAGAGTACCGGTGAACCAACAACAATAAAGATCTGGGCCGGGAGAGTACCGGTGAACCAACAACAATAAAGATCTGGGCCGGGAGAGTACCGGTGAACCAACAACAATAAAGATCTGGGCCGGGAGAGTACCGGTGAACCAACAACAATAAAGATCTGGGCCGGGAGAGTACCGGTGAAACAACAACAATAAAGATCTGGGCCGGGAGAGTACCGGTGAAACAACAACAATAAAGATCTGGGCCGGGAGAGTACCGGTGAACCAACAACAATAAAGATCTGGGCCGGGAGAGTACCGGTGAACCAACAACAATAAAGATCTGGGCCGGGAGAGTACCGGTGAACCAACAACAATAAAGATCTGGGCCGGGAGAGTACCGGTGAACCAACAACAATAAAGATCTGGGCCGGGAGAGTACCGGTGAAACAACAACAATAAAGATCTGGGCCGGGAGAGTACCGGTGAAACAACAACAATAAAGATCTGGGCCGGGAGAGTACCGGTGAAACAACAACAATAAAGATCTGGGCCGGGAGAGTACCGGTGAACCAACAACAATAAAGATCTGGGCCGGGAGAGTACCGGTGAACCAACAACAATAAAGATCTGGGCCGGGAGAGTACCGGTGAACCAACAACAATAAAGATCTGGGCCGGGAGAGTACCGGTGAACCAACAACAATAAAGATCTGGGCCGGGAGAGTACCGGTGAACCAACAACAATAAAGATCTGGGCCGGGAGAGTACCGGTGAAACAACAACAATAAAGATCTGGGCCGGGAGAGTACCGGTGAAACAACAACAATAAAGATCTGGGCCGGGAGAGTACCGGTGAAACAACAACAATAAAGATCTGGGCCGGGAGAGTACCGGTGAACCAACAACAATAAAGATCTGGGCCGGGAGAGTACCGGTGAACCAACAACAATAAAGATCTGGGCCGGGAGAGTACCGGTGAACCAACAACAATAAAGATCTGGGCCGGGAGAGTACCGGTGAAACAACAATAAAGATCTGGGCCGGGAGAGTACCGGTGAAACAACAACAATAAAGATCTGGGCCGGGAGAGTACCGGTGAACCAACAACAATAAAGATCTGGGCCGGGAGAGTACCGGTGAACCAACAACAATAAAGATCTGGGCCGGGAGAGTACCGGTGAACCAACAACAATAAAGATCTGGGCCGGGAGAGTACCGGTGAAACAACAACAATAAAGATCTGGGCCGGGAGAGTACCGGTGAACCAACAACAATAAAGATCTGGGCCGGGAGAGTACCGGTGAACCAACAACAATAAAGATCTGGGCCGGGAGAGTACCGGTGAACCAACAACAATAAAGATCTGGGCCGGGAGAGTACCGGTGAACCAACAACAATAAAGATCTGGGCCGGGAGAGTACCGGTGAACCAACAACAATAAAGATCTGGGCCGGGAGAGTACCGGTGAACCAACAACAATAAAGATCTGGGCCGGGAGAGTACCGGTGAACCAACAACAATAAAGATCTGGGCCGGGAGAGTACCGGTGAACCAACAACAATAAAGATCTGGGCCGGGAGAGTACCGGTGAGAGTACCGGTGAACAACAACAATAAAGATCTGGGCCGGGAGAGTACCGGTGAACCAACAACAATAAAGATCTGGGCCGGGAGAGTACCGGTGAACCAACAACAATAAAGATCTGGGCCGGGAGAGTACCGGTGAACCAACAACAATAAAGATCTGGGCCGGGAGAGTACCGGTGAACCAACAACAATAAAGATCTGGGCCGGGAGAGTACCGGTGAACCAACAACAATAAAGATCTGGGCCGGGAGAGTACCGGTGAACCAACAACAATAAAGATCTGGGCCGGGAGAGTACCGGTGAACCAACAACAATAAAGATCTGGGCCGGGAGAGTACCGGTGAACCAACAACAATAAAGATCTGGGCCGGGAGAGTACCGGTGAACCAACAACAATAAAGATCTGGGCCGGGAGAGTACCGGTGAACCAACAACAATAAAGATCTGGGCCGGGAGAGTACCGGTGAACCAACAACAATAAAGATCTGGGCCGGGAGAGTACCGGTGAACCAACAACAATAAAGATCTGGGCCGGGAGAGTACCGGTGAACCAACAACAATAAAGATCTGGGCCGGGAGAGTACCGGTGAACCAACAACAATAAAGATCTGGGCCGGGAGAGTACCGGTGAAACAACAACAATAAAGATCTGGGCCGGGAGAGTACCGGTGAACCAACAACAATAAAGATCTGGGCCGGGAGAGTACCGGTGAAACAACAACAATAAAGATCTGGGCCGGGAGAGTACCGGTGAACCAACAACAATAAAGATCTGGGCCGGGAGAGTACCGGTGAACCAACAACAATAAAGATCTGGGCCGGGAGAGTACCGGTGAACCAACAACAATAAAGATCTGGGCCGGGAGAGTACCGGTGAACCAACAACAATAAAGATCTGGGCCGGGAGAGTACCGGTGAACCAACAACAATAAAGATCTGGGCCGGGAGAGTACCGGTGAAACAACAACAATAAAGATCTGGGCCGGGAGAGTACCGGTGAACCAACAACAATAAAGATCTGGGCCGGGAGAGTACCGGTGAACCAACAACAATAAAGATCTGGGCCGGGAGAGTACCGGTGAACCAACAACAATAAAGATCTGGGCCGGGAGAGTACCGGTGAACCAACAACAATAAAGATCTGGGCCGGGAGAGTACCGGTGAACCAACAACAATAAAGATCTGGGCCGGGAGAGTACCGGTGAACCAACAACAATAAAGATCTGGGCCGGGAGAGTACCGGTGAACCAACAACAATAAAGATCTGGGCCGGGAGAGTACCGGTGAACCAACAACAATAAAGATCTGGGCCGGGAGAGTACCGGTGAAACAACAACAATAAAGATCTGGGCCGGGAGAGTACCGGTGAACCAACAACAATAAAGATCTGGGCCGGGAGAGTACCGGTGAACCAACAACAATAAAGATCTGGGCCGGGAGAGTACCGGTGAACCAACAACAATAAAGATCTGGGCCGGGAGAGTACCGGTGAACCAACAACAATAAAGATCTGGGCCGGGAGAGTACCGGTGAACCAACAACAATAAAGATCTGGGCCGGGAGAGTACCGGTGAACCAACAACAATAAAGATCTGGGCCGGGAGAGTACCGGTGAACCAACAACAATAAAGATCTGGGCCGGGAGAGTACCGGTGAACCAACAACAATAAAGATCTGGGCCGGGAGAGTACCGGTGAACCAACAACAATAAAGATCTGGGCCGGGAGAGTACCGGTGAACCAACAACAATAAAGATCTGGGCCGGGAGAGTACCGGTGAACCAACAACAATAAAGATCTGGGCCGGGAGAGTACCGGTGAACCAACAACAATAAAGATCTGGGCCGGGAGAGTACCGGTGAACCAACAACAATAAAGATCTGGGCCGGGAGAGTACCGGTGAACCAACAACAATAAAGATCTGGGCCGGGAGAGTACCGGTGAACCAACAACAATAAAGATCTGGGCCGGGAGAGTACCGGTGAACCAACAACAATAAAGATCTGGGCCGGGAGAGTACCGGTGAACCAACAACAATAAAGATCTGGGCCGGGAGAGTACCGGTGAACCAACAACAATAAAGATCTGGGCCGGGAGAGTACCGGTGAACCAACAACAATAAAGATCTGGGCCGGGAGAGTACCGGTGAACCAACAACAATAAAGATCTGGGCCGGGAGAGTACCGGTGAACCAACAACAATAAAGATCTGGGCCGGGAGAGTACCGGTGAACCAACAACAATAAAGATCTGGGCCGGGAGAGTACCGGTGAACCAACAACAATAAAGATCTGGGCCGGGAGAGTACCGGTGAACCAACAACAAGAAAGATCTGGGCCGGGAGAGTACCGGTGAACCAACAACAATAAAGATCTGGGCCGGGAGAGTACCGGTGAACCAACAACAATAAAGATCTGGGCCGGGAGAGTACCGGTGAACCAACAACAATAAAGATCTGGGCCGGGAGAGTACCGGTGAACCAACAACAATAAAGATCTGGGCCGGGAGAGTACCGGTGAACCAACAACAATAAAGATCTGGGCCGGGAGAGTACCGGTGAACCAACAACAATAAAGATCTGGGCCGGGAGAGTACCGGTGAACCAACAACAATAAAGATCTGGGCCGGGAGAGTAGTGAACCAACAACAATAAAGATCTGGGCCGGGAGAACCCAACAACAATAAAGATCTGGGCCGGGAGAGTACCGGTGAACCAACAACAATAAAGATCTGGGCCGGGAGAGTACCGGTGAACCAACAACAATAAAGATCTGGGCCGGGAGAGTACCGGTGAACCAACAACAATAAAGATCTGGGCCGGGAGAGTACCGGTGAACCAACAACAATAAAGATCTGGGCCGGGAGAGTACCGGTGAACCAACAACAATAAAGATCTGGGCCGGGAGAGTACCGGTGAACCAACAACAATAAAGATCTGGGCCGGGAGAGTACCGGTGAACCAACAACAATAAAGATCTGGGCCGGGAGAGTACCGGTGAACCAACAACAATAAAGATCTGGGCCGGGAGAGTACCGGTGAAACAACAACAATAAAGATCTGGGCCGGGAGAGTACCGGTGAACCAACAACAATAAAGATCTGGGCCGGGAGAGTACCGGTGAACCAACAACAATAAAGATCTGGGCCGGGAGAGTACCGGTGAACCAACAACAATAAAGATCTGGGCCGGGAGAGTACC
This sequence comes from Cherax quadricarinatus, assembly GCF_038502225.1. Taxonomy (NCBI): domain Eukaryota; kingdom Metazoa; phylum Arthropoda; class Malacostraca; order Decapoda; family Parastacidae; genus Cherax; species Cherax quadricarinatus. The sequence continues at coordinate 38,413,301 of NC_091306.1, read as the reverse complement.
GGTGAACCAACAACAATAAAGATCTGGGCCGGGAGAGTACCGGTGAAACAACAACAATAAAGATCTGGGCCGGGAGAGTACCGGTGAACCAACAACAATAAAGATCTGGGCCGGGAGAGTACCGGTGAACCAACAACAATAAAGATCTGGGCCGGGAGAGTACCGGTGAAACAACAACAATAAAGATCTGGGCCGGGAGAGTACCGGTGAACCAACAACAATAAAGATCTGGGCCGGGAGAGTACCGGTGAAACAACAACAATAAAGATCTGGGCCGGGAGAGTACCGGTGAAACAACAACAATAAAGATCTGGGCCGGGAGAGTACCGGTGAACCAACAACAATAAAGATCTGGGCCGGGAGAGTACCGGTGAACCAACAACAATAAAGATCTGGGCCGGGAGAGTACCGGTGAACCAACAACAATAAAGATCTGGGCCGGGAGAGTACCGGTGAACCAACAACAATAAAGATCTGGGCCGGGAGAGTACCGGTGAACCAACAACAATAAAGATCTGGGCCGGGAGAGTACCGGTGAACCAACAACAATAAAGATCTGGGCCGGGAGAGTACCGGTGAACCAACAACAATAAAGATCTGGGCCGGGAGAGTACCGGTGAAACAACAACAATAAAGATCTGGGCCGGGAGAGTACCGGTGAACCAACAACAATAAAGATCTGGGCCGGGAGAGTACCGGTGAACCAACAACAATAAAGATCTGGGCCGGGAGAGTACCGGTGAACCAACAACAATAAAGATCTGGGCCGGGAGAGTACCGGTGAACCAACAACAATAAAGATCTGGGCCGGGAGAGTACCGGTGAACCAACAACAATAAAGATCTGGGCCGGGAGAGTACCGGTGAACCAACAACAATAAAGATCTGGGCCGGGAGAGTACCGGTGAAACAACAACAATAAAGATCTGGGCCGGGAGAGTACCGGTGAAACCAACAACAATAAAGATCTGGGCCGGGAGAGTACCGGTGAACCAACAACAATAAAGATCTGGGCCGGGAGAGTACCGGTGAACCAACAACAATAAAGATCTGGGCCGGGAGAGTACCGGTGAACCAACAACAATAAAGATCTGGGCCGGGAGAGTACCGGTGAACCAACAACAATAAAGATCTGGGCCGGGAGAGTACCGGTGAAACAACAACAATAAAGATCTGGGCCGGGAGAGTACCGGTGAAACAACAACAATAAAGATCTGGGCCGGGAGAGTACCGGTGAACCAACAACAATAAAGATCTGGGCCGGGAGAGTACCGGTGAAACAACAACAATAAAGATCTGGGCCGGGAGAGTACCGGTGAACCAACAACAATAAAGATCTGGGCCGGGAGAGTACCGGTGAACCAACAACAATAAAGATCTGGGCCGGGAGAGTACCGGTGAAACAACAACAATAAAGATCTGGGCCGGGAGAGTACCGGTGAAACAACAACAATAAAGATCTGGGCCGGGAGAGTACGCTATCCCAGATTGCTGGTTTACTGGCATGAAGGGTAGGGTATGGCACGGGTTCCATGCTGCATCTGCGCTACTAGCGGTGTCGAGTCCTCTTGGGCGCGGAGGGAGATTTCTGGCCCTTTCATTCCTCCTAGGAACTATCCCTCCCCGGTCCCCCCTTTTTTTTTCTTTTTTTTATTTTTATTTTCTTTTCTTCTTTCTTTTTTTTTCTTAAAAACAAAAAGAAAGAAGTAACCTAACCATGGCAGCCCTAGTCCATGAACCTGGTACCCCCGGGCCCCTTCTTGATACCGCACCCCGTTCTGACCCCGCCTCGTCTTTGGACCACTCTTCAGACATTCCTCATGCCTCTGTACCTATTGCCGGTGCTGTTTCCTCACCTGCTTCAGGTACTGAGGCCTCGACTGACTCCTTCGATTTACCAGACCTTCGCTCTCCTCTGACTATGCTTCCGGCCTCTCCCTCTACGGTGCGGCAATTTTCAAATCGCCGACCCGTTCCACGTCGGACCAACTCTGGTCCCACGCCTAAACGTCAACGACAATTACCTGCTGATGATACTTCTCCACCTTCACCTTCTCGTTCTTCTCAGAAAAGATCGACACGTCCTTCACTACCTTTCCACGCTCAGTTTCAGACTGAACAGTGGACTAAATTCTTCACTTTACGACCAACTTCCTCTACTGCCTATCTTTCTGACCATAGTATTGGCAAGGCACTCCTACGCCATGTTGGTAAAGATATTTCTTTTCATGCTCTTAAGAGCGGTACGCGCATCATTACCGTACAGAATGCTACCCAGGCTCGTGAGCTCTCTCGTCTTTCCCATATAGATACTGTTCCTGTCACCCTTGAAAAACATCATTCCCTCAATTCTTGTAGTGGTACCGTTATTCTGCCCCATACCATAGTTCAACAAAATTTCCAGACATGTGGCACCGACATTCTAGAACAGCTGGAACTCCAAGATCTCCCAATCCTCAAGGTAGACACTTACGTTCTTCCTGCCCGTGGGCGGAGACGATACCCTAGCAATGTGGCTCGTTTAACTTTTGACAGCCGAGAACTCCCATCCTCAGTTTATATAGCAGGACATCGGTTACAAGTTCGAAAGGTGATCCCTACACCACAACAGTGTAGAAATTGCTGGCGATTTGGCCATCCAGCGAAATATTGCAGATCTATCGCCGAATGCCCAGTCTGTGGTGCCGATGACCATTCTAATACGTCTTGCAATCGATCTCCCTCTTGCCTTAACTGTCATGAGGCTCACCCTTCGTACTCTCGCCGTTGTCAGGTCTATTTAAACGAGCGGGAAATCCGTTACCTCAAAGAGACAGAAGGTCTCCCTTATGCCATGGCAGTTTCTCATCTCCGCCTCCAAGGGAGACTCCCACGTGTTTCTTATTCCCGTGTTTCAAAACGTCCCCCCACTTCTGGTATCCCATCTTCTACACCCACCTCTGTGGTTACCTCTCCCATAATCACTCCTGTATCTAATCCTTTTGCTGTCCTCGGCTCAGACGTCCCTACTTCAACGCCTCAGTCTAATCTCGCTTCTTCGAGTTCTCTCTTACAAGCCTCAGTATCGACGAGACCTCGTACGACACCTCTTCCCAATCGTCCCTCTACTTCTCAAAAGTCAAAAAAAGGTCCGGTAACACCTCCTACCCATCTTCCACCTCCTCATTTTACCCTCCCTGTCTCTGTCCCTAGTTCTTCCCCTCTCACTGGCTCAGTTACAAGTGCAGAGGTTCACCCTCCTCCTCGTAATGTACCTTCCTCCCCTGTTCCCTCCCAAGTTTCTTCCTCTTCTGCTACCTCCCAGGTTCCTGTCTCTTCTGTCCCCTGCCACGCTTCTCCAGTTCCCTCCACCCTTTCGCCCCCCCCTACCTTGGTACAGTCCAATACAGTTCCAATCTTTACTCATCCTCCCCCTACCATTCCCAATATTGTCTCCCATACAACATCTCTGAATTCTGAAACACTTGAAGCAATCTCTGAATATATTGCAGAGACCAAACCATCAATGGACACTGATCCACCTTCCGCTCTTTCTCTCTCCTCTGCTCCATCTGCGCAACTCCTTTCTTCACAGCGCACCGTTCCTTCGCTGCTTGAACATTTTCCACTGCCTCCGCATGTGGACTTTTCTAACCCTCCTAGTCCGTAGGAACCCTTACCTGCGGATTTCAAGTATCTTTATCATTGCCATTCATGGCCTTTTTACAGTGGAATATACGTGGCCTCAGGGGTAATCGGGGTGAGCTTCAGATGTTACTCTCCCAGTTTGCCCCTGTTGGTGTTTGCTTACAGGAACCAAAATTACACTCTGCTGTTATTTCTCACATCTCAGGCTATAATTTATTGTATTCTTCAGATCCTTTTCCTGATGGGACCTTTAATGAAAGTGCCCTTCTTCTCCGCACTGATATTCCGTACCATCAGCTATTTGTTCATACTTCGCTGCATTACACAGCAGCCCGTATCCACTTACATAGGTGGTATACGCTCTGTTCTTTATATCTCTCTCCTTCTCGGGCATTATCTATTCCGGATTTTGCCTTCCTTGTTTCGTCATTACCGCCACCAATTCTGTTACTTGGTGATTTTAATGCCCACCATTTCCTCTGGGGAGGGTCTCACTGTGATTCCCGTGGAATTCAGTTAGAGGCTTTTCTTGCCACCCACCCCCTCCATGTTTTAAATACAGGTACTCACACCCATTTTGATCCTCGGACTCATACTCTCTCTTGCATCGATCTCTCAGTTTGCTCTTCCTCCGCCGCATTAGACTTTACTTGGTCTGTTCTCCCGGACTTACATGACAGTGATCATTTCCCAATCATTCTTACTTCCCCTTCATATTCGCCACCTCTTCGCACCCCACGCTGGCAATTTAATCGGGCAAATTGGAACCTTTACTCACACCTGACTGTTTTTAAAGAGGTTCCTTCTTCGTCCTCCATCGATGAGCTTTTACACCTCTTCTCATCCTCCGTTTTCACCGCAGCTTCTCATTCTATACCCCAAACTTCGAGCAGGCATTCTCAGAAATGCGTGCCTTGGTGGTCTCCTGCTTGTGCTCGTGCAGTACGTTTGAAACGCGCTGCATGGGGCAGGTACCGGTACAATAGAACCACAGAGCGACTCCTTGATTTTAAACAGAAGCGTGCGATCGCTCGCCGTGTCATCCGTGACGCTAAACGCACTTGCTGGCGAGATTATGTCTCCACCATCACCTCTGCTTCCTCTATGAGTGCAGTCTGGAAAAAAGTACGAAAACTGAGTGGTAAATATTCTCCTGACCCGGCTCCTGTTCTGCGGGTTGCCGGTGTTGATATAGCAAACCCACTAGATGTTGCCAATGAAATTGGCAATCATCTGGTCCGTATTTCTCAGGGACTCCATCTATGCCCCTCATTTCTTTCCTCAAAGTCTGCCAGAGAGTTAGCACCCTTGGACTTTTCTTCTCTCAGAGAAGAACAGTATAATGTGCCTTTTACACTTCAAGAACTGGAGGCAACACTCTCAGCTTGTCGATCATCGGCAGCTGGGCCCGACGACATTCATATTCGTATGCTACAACATTTACATCAGTCAGCCCTTGCAGTCCTATTACGCCTTTACAATCTTATTTGGTCACAAGGAGTTCTTCCACAGCTGTGGAAATCCGCCATTGTTCTCCCTTTCCGCAAACCAGGCACTACGGGACATGAAACCTCCCACTATCGTCCCATTGCTCTTACCAGTGCAGTTTGCAAAGTAATGGAACGTCTAGTAAATAGACGTTTAGTGTGGTATTTAGAGACACACAACAGTCTCTCCACTCGTCAATATGGCTTTCGTAAGGGACGTTCTACCATAGACCCCTTACTGCGCTTGGATACGTATGTTCGTAATGCCTTTGCGAATAACCACTCAGTTATTGCCATATTTTTTGATCTTGAGAAGGCATATGACACAACTTGGAGGTATAATATTTTAGCCCAAGCCCACTCCTTAGGCCTTCGAGGCAATCTACCATCCTTCCTTAAGAACTTTTTAACTGACAGGCATTTCCGTGTTCGGGTTAATAATGTGCTCTCCCCGGACTTTATCCAAGCTGAAGGTGTCCCCCAGGGATGTGTTCTGAGCACAACACTTTTTCTCCTTGCTATTAATGATTTGGCCTCTAGTCTTCCATCAAATATTTGGTCATCACTCTATGTTGATGACTTCGCTATTGCCTGTGCAGGCGCTGACTGTCACCTCCTTACAGTTTCTCTCCAGCATGCAGTCGACCGTGTTTCCAATTGGGCCACCACACATGGGTTTAAATTTTCCAGCACTAAAACCCACCAAATCACTTTCACTAGACGCTCTGTCATCTCTGATCATCCTTTGTACCTCTATGGCTCACGTATCCCTGAACGTGATACAGTCAAGTTTCTGGGCCTCCTCTTTGATCGTAGGTTATCCTGGAAACCTCACATTACCTCTCTGAAGGCAACTTGTCACAGCCGGCTGAACCTTCTTAAAACCCTTGCTCATCTTTCGTGGGGAGCTGATCGTCGAACCCTCCTTCACCTACATTCCACCCTTATTTTATCGAAACTTGATTATGGTGACCAGATCTATTCAGCGGCATCTCCTGCTACTCTCTCTAGCCTTAACCCCATTCATCACCAAGGATTACGTTTATGCCTTGGTGCTTTTCGCTCTTCCCCTGTCGAAAGCCTCTATGCAGAAGCGAACGTTCCATCCTTATCCGATCGCCGTGATGCCCATTGCCTGCGCTACTATGTACGCTCTCATGATCTCCGCAATCCTTCCATTTATAGAATGGTCACTGATATTAGTAGACATTCTTTATTTGTTCGCCGCCCCTGCTTACTCCGTCCCTTCTCTCTTCGCCTTCATTCGCTCTTGTCTTCTCTTCAACTACCACCTTTCTATGTACATGTAGCATCACACTTTTCCCTACCCCCCTGGGAAGTTCCAGCTGTTCGAGTCTGTTCTTTCTCCCTCCCTTGCTCGAAAGCCCAACTGTCTACGGTCGCTTCCCGCTCTCTTTTTCTTGACCACTTTCACTCTCATTCTCATGCCATTGCTGTGTACACAGATGGCTCTAAGTCTTCTGACGGCGTAGGATTCGCAGCAGTGTTTCCGGACAGCGTCGTACAAGGGCATTTACTATCTTCAGCTAGTATTTTTACTGCTGAATTATATGCCATCCTTACAGCACTTATCCGTATTGCATCTATGCCTGTGTCATCATTTGTGGTTGTCTCAGACTCCCTTAGTGCTTTACAGGCTATACAAAAATTTGATACACCTCACCCCTTAGTCCTCCGTATCCAACTTTGGCTACGCCGCATCTTTACTAAGCATAAAGATATTGTTTTTTGTTGGGTCCCTGGTCATGTTGACGTACAGGGCAATGAACAGGCAGACACTGCTGCGCGGTCAGCAGTACATGACCTACCAGTTTCTTATAGAGGTATTCCATGTACGGACTATGGGCTGGGAGAGTACCGGTGAAACAACAACAATAAAGATCTGGGCCGGGAGAGTACCGGTGAAACAACAACAATAAAGATCTGGGCCGGGAGAGTACCGGTGAAACAACAACAATAAAGATCTGGGCCGGGAGAGTACCGGTGAAACAACAACAATAAAGATCTGGGCCGGGAGAGTACCGGTGAACCAACAACAATAAAGATCTGGGCCGGGAGAGTACCGGTGAAACAACAACAACGGGAGAGTACCGGTACGAAGATCTGGGCCGGGAGAGTACCGGTGAACCAACAACAAAGAAGATCTGGGCCAACCGGTGAAACAACAACAAAAGATCTGGGCCGGGAGAGTACCGGTGAACAACAACAACAATAAAGATCTGGGCCGGGAGAGTACCGGTGAACCAACAACAATAAAGATCTGGGCCGGGAGAGTACCGGTGAAACAACAACAATGAACCAACAACAAGATCTGGGCCGGGAGAGTACCGGTGAAACAACAACAATAAAGATCTGGGCCGGGAGAGTACCGGTGAAACAACAACGGGAGAGTATACGAAGATCTGGGCCGGGAGAGTACCGGTGAAACAACAACAATAAAGATCTGGGCCGGGAGAGTACCGGTGAAACAACAATAAAGATCTGGGCCGGGAGAGTACCGGTGAAACAACAACAATAAAGATCTGGGCCGGGAGAGTACCGGTGAAACAACAACAATAAAGATCTGGGCCGGGAGAGTACCGGTGAAACAACAACAATAAAGATCTGGGCCGGGAGAGTACCGGTGAAACAACAACAACGAAGATCTGGGCCGGGAGAGTACCGGTGAACCAACAACAACGAAGATCTGGGCCGGGAGAGTACCGGTGAAACAACAACAATAAAGATCTGGGCCGGGAGAGTACCGGTGAAACAACAACAAAAAAGATCTGGGCCGGGAGAGTA
>NC_091306.1:38397883-38400383 GCF_038502225.1 Cherax quadricarinatus | reverse complement strand
ATGGGAAGAACAGAACGAGTCCTTGGTTCACCCAAAGGTGTAGGGAGGCAAAAACTAGGTGTACTAGAGAATGGAAAAGGTACAGAAGACAGAGAACTCAGGAAAATAAAGAGATTAGCCGAAGAGCCAGAAATGAATATGCACAGATAAGAAGGGAGGCTCAGCGACAATATGAAAATGACATAGCATCGAAAGTCAAGACTGACCCGAAGCTGTTGTACAGCCACATCAGGAGGAAAACAACAGTCAAGGACCAGGTAATCAGACTGAGGAAGGGTGATGGGGAATTCACAAGCAACGACCGAGAGGTATGTCAGGAGCTCAACACGAGATTTAAAGAAGTATTTACAGTGGAAACCAGTAGGACTCCAGGAAATCAGAACAGGGGGGTACACCAGCAAGTGCTGGATGAGGTACATATAACCAAGGAGGAAGTGAAGAAGCTGCTATGCGAACTTGACACCTCAAAGGCGGTGGGACCAGACAACATCTCTCCGTGGGTCCTTAAAGAGGGAGCAGAGATATTGTGTGTGCCATTAACAAAGATCTTCAACACATCATTTGAAACTGGGCAACTCCCTGAGGTATGGAAGATGGCAAATGTAGTCCCAATTTTTAAAAAGGGAGACAGACATGAGGCACTAAACTACAGACCTGTATCACTAACGTGTATAGTATGCAAGGTCATGGAGAAGATCATCAGGAGGAGAGTGGTGGAGCACCTGGAAAGAAACAAGTGTATAATTGACAACCAGCATGGTTTCAGGGAAGGAAAATCCTGTGTCACAAACCTACTAGAGTTTTATGACAAGGTGACAGAAGTAAGACAAGAGAGAGAGGGGTGGATCGACTGCATTTTTTTGGACTGCAAAAAGGCCTTCGACACAGTTCCTCACAAGAGGTTACTGAAAAAGCTAGAAGATCAGGCACACATAACAGGAAAGGCACTGCAATGGATCAGAGAATACCTGACAGGGAGGCAACAACGAGTCATGGTACGTGACGAGGTGTCAGAGTGGGCGCTTGTGACAAGCGGGGTTCCACAGGGGTCAGTCCTAGGACCTGTGCTGTTCTTGGTATATGTGAACGACATAACGGAAGGGATAGACTCAGAAGTGTCCTTGTTTGCAGATGATGTGAAGTTAATGAGAAGAATCAAATCGGATGAGGATCAGGCAGGACTACAAAGAGACCTGGACAGGCTGCAAGCCTGGTCCAGCAACTGGCTCCTTGAGTTTAACCCTGCCAAATGCAAAGTCATGAAGATTGGGGAAGGGCAAAGAAGACCGCAGACACAATATAGTTTAGATGGCCAAAGACTGCAAACCTCACTCAAGGAAAAAGATCTGGGGGTGAGTATAACACCGAGCATATCTCCTGAGGCGCACATCAATCAGATAACTGCTGCAGCATACGGGCGCCTGGCAAACCTACGGATAGCGTTCCGATACCTCAATAAGGAATCGTTCAAGACACTGTACACCATGTGTACGTCAGGCCCATATTGGAGTATGCAGCACCAGTTTGGAATCCACACCTAGTCAAGCACGTCAAGAAATTAGAGAAAGTGCAAAGGTTTGCAACAAGACTAGTCCCAGAGCTACGGGGATTGTCGTACGAAGAAAGGTTGAGGGAAATCGGCCTGACGACACTGGAGGCCAGGAGGGTCAGGGGAGACATGATAACGACATATAAAATACTGCGTGGAATAGACAAGGTGGACAAAGACAGGATGTTCCAGAGATGGGACACAGACACAAGAGGTCACAATTGGAAGTTGAAGACTCAGATGAGTCGAAGGGATGTTAGGAAGTATTTCTTCAGTCATAGAGTAGTCAGCAAGTGGAATAGCCTAGAAAGTGAAGTAGTGGAGGCAGGAACCATACATAGTTTTAAGGCGAGGTATGATAAAGCTCATGGAAGCAGGGAGAGAGAGGACCTAGTAGCAATCAGTGAAGAGGCGGGGCCAGGAGCTATGACTCGACCCCTGCAACCACAAATAGGTGAGTACAAATAGGTGAGTACACACACACACATTACACACACACACACACACACACATTACACACACACACACACACACATAACACACACACACACACACACACACATACACAATACACACACACACACACACACACACACACACACACACACACACACATACACACACTCACACACACACACACACACACATTACACACACACACACACACACATTACACACACACACACACACACACACATTACACACACATTACACACACACACACACACACACACACACACACACACACACACATTACACACACACACACACACACAAACACACACACACATTACACACACACACACACACACACACACGCAAACACACACACACAAACACACACACACGAACACACAGACACACTGACACACACACGTTAGACACACACACACGCACACAAACACACACACACACACACACACACACACATATCAAATCTTCAGGAAAGAC
>NC_091306.1:38327883-38392883 GCF_038502225.1 Cherax quadricarinatus | reverse complement strand
CTGTTTTCTCACCTTTACTGTTGCTCCCTCACCCTTACTGTTGTTCCCTCACCCTTACTGCTGCTCCCTCACCCTTACTGTTGCTCCCTCACCCTTACTGCTGCTCCCTCACCCTTACTGCTGTTCCCTCACCCTTACTGCTGCTCCCTCAACCTTACTGTTACTCCCTCACCCTTACTGCTGCTCCCTCACCCTTACTGCTGTTCCCTCACCCTTACTGCTGTTCCCTCACCCTTACTGCTGCTCCTTCACCCTTACTGCTGCTCCCTCACCCTTACTGCTGCTCCCTCACCCTTACTGCTGCTCCCTCACCCTTACTGCTGCTCCCTCACCCTTACTGCTATTCCCTCACCCTTACTGCTGCTCCCTCACCCTTCTGCTCCCTCACCCTTACTGCTGTTCTCTCACCTTTACTGTTGCTCCCTCACCCTTACTGCTGTTCCCTCACCCTTACTGCTGCTCCTTCACCCTTACTGCTGTTCCCTCACCCTTACTGCTGTTCCCTCACCCTTACTGCTGCTCCCTCACCCTTACTGCTGCTCGCTCACCCTTACTGCTGTTCCCTCACCCTTACTGCTGCTCCCTCACCCTTACTGCTGCTCCCTCACCCTTACTGCTGCTCACTCACCCTTACTGCTGCTCCCTCACCCTTACTGCTGCTCCCTCACCCTTACTGCTGCTCCCTCACCGTTACTGCTGCTCTCTCACCCTTACTGCTGCTCCCTCACCTTTATTGCTGCTCCCTCACCCTTACTGCTGCTCCCTCACCCTTACTGCTGCTCCCTCACCCTTAATACTATTCCCCTCACTCTCTCCTGCTGCTCCTGCCGTACCCTCCCTGCTTTTCTACCCTGACCCTCCCTGCTGCTCCACCCTGACCCTCCCTGCTTCTCCACCCTGACCCTCCCTGCTGCTCCACCTTGACCCTCCCTGCTGCTCCACCCTGACCCTCCCTGCTGCTCCACCCTGACCCTCCCTGCTGCTCCACCCTGACCCTCCCTGCTGCTCCACCCTGACCCTCCCTGCTGCTCCACCCTGACCCTCCCTGCTGCTCCACCCTGACCCCTCCCTGCTGCTCCACCCTGACCCTCCCTGCTGCTCCACCCTGACCCTCCCTGCTGCTCCACCCTGACCCTCCCTGCTGCTCCACCCTGACCCTTCTTCCTAACAGGATGGTCTAACAGGATGGTCCTGCATAATAGTCTAGCAGGAGGGTTAAGGAGGATGGTGTAACAGGATAGTGTAGCAGGATGGTCTAACAAGATAGTCTTGCAGGATGGTCTAGATGGTCTTGCAGGATGGTCTAGGAGGATGCTCCTGCAGGATGGTCCTGCAGGAGGGTCTAGCAGGATAATTTAGCAGGATGGTCCTGCAGGAGGGTCTAGCGGGAGGGTCTAGCAGGATAATTTAGCAGGATGGTCCTGCAGGAGGGTCTAGCGGGATCGTCTAACAGGATGGTTAACAGGATTGTCTAACAAGATAATGCAACAGGATGGTCTAACAGAATGGCTAACAGGATAGTGCACCTATCCACTTACCTGGAATCTACCTGAAGGTTATTCCGAGGATCAAAGCCCTTGCGGCCCGGTCCACGACCAGGTCTCTCGGTGGATCAGGGCCTGATCAACCAGGCTGTTACTGCTGGCCGGCAAGGGCGTCGTAAGGGGGAGGGGCGGGGGGGCCGCCCCGGGTGACACCAGTTAGGGGGTGACACCATAGAGCCTCTAAAGAAGGTGACACTGCTGCACACAGAACACTGCTGCACACAGAACACTGCTGCACACAGAACACTGCTGCACACAGAACACTACTGCACACAGAACACTACTGCACACAGAACACTACTGCACACAGAACACTACTGCACACAGAACACTACTGCACACAGAACACTGCTGCACACAGAACACTGCTGCACACAGAACACTGCTGCACACAGAACACTACTGCACACAGAACACTACTGCACACAGAACACTACTGCACACAGAACACTACTGCACACAGAACACTGCTGCACACAGAACACTGCTGCACACAGAACACTACTGCACACAGAACACTACTGCACACAGAACACTGCTGCACACAGAACACTACTGCACACAGAACACTGCTGCACACAGAACACTGCTGCACACAGGACACTGCTGCACACAGAACACTACTGCACACAGAACACTGCTACACACAGAACACTGCTGCACACAGAACACTACTGCACACAGAACACTACTGCACACAGAACACTGCTGCACACAGAACACTGCTGCACACAGAACACTACTGCACACAGAACACTGCTGCACACAGAACACTACTGCACACAGAACACTGCTGCACACAGAACACTGCTGCACACAGAACACTACTGCACACAGAACACTGCTGCACACAGAACACTGCTGCACACAGAACACTGCTGCACACAGAACACTACTGCACACAGAACACTACTGCACACAGAACACTGCTGCACAGTAGTAAGTGTGGATGTACTGAACTGGGAGTAAGTTTAGGTCTATGAAGAGTGGGGGGGTGTGTTGCCATGGATGGGATTTAGTGATTATTCTTACTGCAGCTTTTTGTTGGGTTATTATTGGCTTTAGGTGTGTTGCTGCAGTTGATCCCCAAGCACAAATAGCATAGGTGAGGTATGGATAAATAAGTGAGTGGTATAGTGTGAGAAGGGCATTTTGCGGCACGTAGTATCGTATCTTGGAGAGGATCCCAACCGTTTTGGATACTTTTTTGGTTATATGCTGGATATGGGTGCTGAAATTCAGGTTGTTGTCAAGGTATAAGCCAAGGAATTTTCCCCCATTATTTTTGGTAATTAGAGTGTTGTCAATCTTAATGTTAATTTGTGCATCTCCTGCTCTGCTACCAAACATAATATAGTAGGTTTTGTCAGTGTTAAGCGTAAGTTTATTGGCTGTCATCCAAGTCGATATTTTAATCAGCTCCTCATTCACAATGGTGTTGAGGGTGGCAAGATTAGGGTGAGAGATGACATAAGTCATGTCATCAGCAAAGAGAATGGGTTTTAGGTGTTGGGATACGTTTGGAAGGTCATTGATGTATATGAGGAAGAGCAGGGGACCAAGGACACTTCCCTGCGGAACTCAAGTATCAAGTGGCCGTGTTGTTGATGCTGTGTCTTTAATGGTGACGTACTGATACCTATTAGTAATGTAAGATTTGAAATAAGCAAGCGCATGGCCTCTTATACCGTAATGATCAAGTTTGTGGAGTAGGATGTCGTGGTCTACTGTGTCAAAAGCTTTTCTTAGGTCAATAAAAATTCTTAGTGGATATTCCTTATTTTCCAATGCTGTGTAAAGCAGATCTAGCATTTTTATGATTGCATCATTAGTGCTTTTATTTTTCCTGAATCCAAATTGGCAGGGGTTGAGTATGTTTTGAGCCGTTATAAATGAATACAGTCTCCTGTGCACGAGTTTCTCAAAGATTTTGGATAGCAATGGTAAGTTAGATATTGACCTATAGTTGTTTAAGTCTGTAGGGTCACCACCTTTATGTATTGGTGTAACCCTTGCCATCTTGAGTAGTTTCGGGAAGGTGCTAGTCTCTAGTGACTTGTTAAAAAGTAATGAAATAGCATGCGAAAGGACATGGGCCGCTCGCTTGTACAGTAATGGTGGGACATGAGACAGATTCCCCGAGTTATTTTTAAGTGACTTTATAATCTCAATGACTTCCGTGGGCTCAGTTGGTGCAAGATAAAAGGAATTAGGGAAATTCCCATCTAGGTAGTCCCCAGCATGGGCATTGGTATGTGGGATTTTACTGGCGAGATTAGATCCTATGTTTGAGAAGAAGTCATTTATCTTGTTAGCTGTGTCAGTGGGATGTAGTGGTGTTTCATTAGGTTTAGTTAGGACAATATTCTTGGTTTTTCTCAGTTTGTGGGTCCCTTGAATCTGAGAGAGTGTTTTCCAGGTCTTTTTTATATCTCCTCTGTGAATCTACTGGAGTAGTATAGTTGTTTGGCTTTCTTTATTACTTTGGTGAGAGCTGATGAATAGTGTTTAAGAGTATCTTTGTGTATTAAGCCCTGTCTGTATTGCTTTTCATATTGGTGTTTCTTGTCAATGGATTTCAGAATGGTGCTGGTTAGCCATGGGCAACTAAGCCGTTTGTTTGTGATCTGTTTTGTTTTTATAGGACAATGTTTGTTGTATAGTCTAAGTAATTTGTTAAGAAAAATGTCTGTCCAGTCATCAATACCATTGGCCTTGGAGAATTCTGTAGGCCAATCAACAGTCTCTAGGTCAGCTGTGAACTTCCTTACTGAGGCCTCGTCATGGAGTCTAAATGAGACTTTGTTGTATTCAAGTGGTGGTTTACTAATGTTTGTCAGGAGGAAGGTAGGGTAGTGGTCTGTAGTGCTATCTGTGATTATCCCTGATTTAAGGGGGGCTAGTATATTGGTCCATATGTGGTCTATTATGGTTGCACTTGTCTCAGTGAGCCTGGTTGGTTTAGTTATTGTTGGTATGAGAAGTGTGTTGTTCATATTGTTGATGAAATCAGTTACAGGCTGATCATCTAGTAAGCCAAGGTTGATGTTGAAGTCTCCAGCTAAGAGAAGGTGGTGCTTATTCATTTGTCTGTTTGTTATTAGTGACTTTAATTTCTCACTGAAATTTGGGATGTTTGTGTGAGGTATCCGGTAAATGGCACCGATTGTTATAGGCGTCTTAAGGTTTTTTACAGTAAAATTAGCAAAAATGTATTCCCCATATTCATCACTAAAGCAAGTGGTGCTAAGACAGGATAATTGGTTAGAGTAATAGATTGCAATACCACCCCCAACTTGGTTTGGTCTGCAGTTGTGAATTGCTGTGTATCCTGGTAGAGGGTAGATATCTATTGTGTCCTGTTTTAGCCAGGTCTCGGTAAGAATAATGCAGGAGAAGGGTGTCTTTAGTGATTCAAGGAGTGCTAGGAGGTCATCATAGTGTTTGCTTAAGGACCTGATGTTGTAGTTAAGTACTGATAGACTTTTAGCATTGTTTAGGATAGTGGTGGCTTGTGATGCTGTGTAATAAAGGCAGTTACTTTCCAATAGGTTTTGATTGGGTGTCAGATTATGGAGGTTTAGATCAGGGTCAACGTGATCAATCATCTTCTAGGTTTAAATTATGGTTATTTATATCCTGAGTTGTGTGTTGAGTTCTAGTACTGATATCTGTAGTGGTAGGAAGTTTGGACAAGTATATAGCTAGAGTATTTTGGTCATATAGGGTATAGTCACTACTACACATAATGAAGTTGATGTTGTCTATGTGTTGTGCTGGAATGAACTAAAGTACAATAGGTTTAATCTAATAATATAAAAATACTAATTAAAAATAGCACTAGTCTCTCACTAGTAATTGCACTATGGTCTAATATAGTAAATTTGGTATTGACTATGTATTGAGTTAGAATGAGCTATGGTACAACTGAATTTAATCTAATAATATAAAAATACAAATTAAAAATAGCACCGGTCTCTCACTAGTAATTGCACTATGGTCTAATATAGTGAATTTGGTATTGACTATGTATTGAGCTAGAAAGAGCTATAGTACAACTAGGTTTAGTCTAATAATATAAAAATACAAATTACAAATAGCACCAGTCTCTCACTAGTAATTGCACTATGGTCTAGTATAGTGCAAAGGTGCAAGCATTTATCGAAGAATTTTATCCTCTCACCGAAGTTGCAAGCCACATTGGCAATATGTACAATGACACTCTTGTGTCCCATTTTAGGGAAATCCTAAGGGCATGTGAGAAACAGAGCTCTCTGGACAGCTATTTTGTGCGACAGGGGTCCAGTGACTCTCAAGCTGGTCCTAGTGGCATTAGAAAACCAAGGAGGGATGTAACCCCACCAAAGGACTTGGTACCTGAAGTCCTTCTGGAAGGGGATTCTCCTTCCAAGCAATAGACAATTCTCAATTTAACCTGCTGCTGGCAAATCACTCATCAACAACTCCACAATAAAGGTAAGTGGCATTTAATTATTGTTTATTTTGCATGTCCCATTCCTTTCCATATAAGGAAATGTATATTTTAAGTAAAAAAAATTTTTTTTTCAGACTTTGGGGTGTCAGGAACGGATTAATTCTATTTCCATTATTTCTTATGGGGAAAATTAACTCGACCAACGGCAAGCCCTCTGGAACGGATTAATGACGTTGGTTGAGGGTCCTCTGTATATTGTGTTTTCCCTTAATGTACCAATGGCGCCACTACTTTTCATTGGTGGTATTTTGCATCCCCTGCCCATTCTTTTGCTTTTGTTGGGAGTGATTTCTGTGTGCAGACTAGCTAACAGTCCCTCGACGATTTTACAAGTGTTAATTATGATGTATCTCTCTCGCCTGCATTCCAGCGAGTGCAAATCAAGTGCTTCCATGCGTTCCCAGTGGTTAAGGTGTTTGACGGAATTTATATGTGCAGTAAAGGTTCTCTGTACATTCTCTAGAATTGCAATTTCACCTGCTTTGAACAGAGATGTTAATGTATAGCAGTATTCCAGCATAGAGAGAACAAGTGATTTAAAAAGATTATCATTGGCTTGGCATCTCTTGTTTTAAACGTTCTCATTATCCGTCCTATCGTTTTCCTCACACTTGGTAGTGGCACTGTTGTGATGTTGGAAAGTGAGATCCTCAGACATTACCACTCCCAGGTCCTACACATTATTTTTCTGCTCTTTTTATGATTAGAGTTTGTAGTATACTCATTTCTAGCTGTTATCTCCTCCAGTTTTCCATAACAGAGTAGTTGGAATTTGTCTTCATTGGACATACTATTTTATTTTGCCCATTGGAAAACTGGGTTTATATCTTCTTGGAGGTTAACCGCGTCCTCAATGGATGACAGCCTCATGCAGATCCTAGTATCGTCTGCAAAGGATGACATGGTGTTATGGCTTACATCTCTGTTTATGTCTGATATGAGGATGAGGAACAGGATGGGGCCGAGTACTGTGCCTTGTGGAACAAAAATTTTCACTATGGCAGCTTCCGATTTAACTCTGTTGACTACTACTCTTTGTGTTCGATTGGTTAGAAAGCTGAAGATCTATCTACCCACTTTGCCATTTATCCTTTTAGCACATATTTTGTGCGCTATTACACTATGATCGCACTTGTCAAAGGTTTTTGCAGTGTATACTACATCTGCATTCTGTTTCTTCCAGTGCATCCAAGACCATATCATAGTGACCCAGTAGTTGCGAGAGGCACGAGTGACCTGCTCTGAACCCATGTTGTTCTGTATTGTGCAGTTTTTGGGACTCCAGGTGGTTTGCAATCATGTTTCTTTGTACTCTTTCAAAGATTTTTATGATGTGGGACGTTAGAGCTATTGGTCTGTAGTTCTTAGCTACTGCTTTGCTGTCACCTTTATCTGTTGTTTTTAGTGACTAGAATTTCACCCATGTCTATGCTCCTTCTCCATAGCATACTTAGGGCACGTGAAAGGGATTTCTTGCAGTTCTTGATGAACACAGAGTTCCACGAGTCTGGGCCTGGTGCTGAGTGCATTAGCATGTTGTCAGTGGCTTTCTCAAAGCTAACGGAGTTAAGGTAATGTCAGAAATTTGGCATACATTAACAGAGTTTTGAGGCTCATTCATGGAAAAATCATTTTGATTGTCGATCTTGAGACTGATTAGTGGCTCGCTAAGCACAGAGTCGTATAGAGATTTCAGTATTTCACTCATTTCTTTGTTGTCTTCTGTGTAAGTCCCATCTTGATAAATTAGACATATGTGCAACTCTTGGGTATCTTTATTGAGGAAACGTTTCGCCACACAGTGGCTTCATCAGTCCATACAAAGGAGAAACGTGAAGAACAGGAGGAGAATGAGGTAATCAGTCCCTCAACCTTGAGTCGATGTGGTCAGTCCATCAATCTTGAATAGAATACATCATATGAGCGGAGAAGTCGCTTATATACCATAGGCAGGAGAGGTGCAGCAAACGTAGGTGGTGTCATATTTGTTCAATGTGGAAGTAGGTCGTGCCCAAGGGTTAGGCAAGTGAAGAATTCCCAAGTATTAAGATCCCAAGAAGTTGCAGTGTCTGACAGGATTGTAAATGAATGGTTCAGAGAACCGACACGTTGATAAATTAGACACATGTGCAACTCTTGGGTATCTTTATTGAGTTGCACATGTGTCTAATTTATCAACGTGTCGGTTCTCTGAGCCATTCATCTACAAGTCCCATCTTGTCTGAGCAAGGGCCCGATACTAGATGTGGTTTCTGCCTTGTTTTTTGCGTATGAAAAGAATACCTTTCAACTTCACTAATCGCTTTTAGCTGCTCCTGCCCCTCCTGGATCCTGTATTAATCCCTTAAGCTCCATAATTTCCACTTCCCTGGCAGCGCTTCCTTCCGTGTATCAGATAAACTAGCGTTCTTGAGGAGCTCAGTGATTCTTCGTCGTCTTCTGTAGAGGGAGCGTCTTTCTCCAGTTTACTGATGTTCTTGTTGAAGTTGAATTTGGTGAAGACACCTTCATAGCTGCATGCATTTTGCTGGTCAGGACTCCTGTGCATGTTAGTCTGAGCCTCGATTTAACTGTGATCGGAATTAATCGTTTTTGATATTGTTATATTTCTTACATTGTATTCATTATTTGTGAAAATAAAGTCAAGTGTGTTTTCCAGTCTCGTTGACTCCACTATCTGCTGACTTAGACTGTGTTTATTGCAAACATTTAGCAGCTCAGGTGTGACGTTTTCAACAGAGCTCTCTCCATGGGTTGCAGGATAGTCTAGCAGGATGGTCTAACACGATAGTCTAGCAGAATGGTGTAACAGAATAGTACAGCAGGATGGTCTAACAGGATAGTGTAGCAGAAGAGTCTAGGAGGTCTAACAGGATAGTGTAGCAGAATCGTCTAACAGGATAATCTAGCAGAATGGTCTAACAGAATAGTGTAGCACGATGGTCTAGAAAGATGGTCTGACAGGGTAGTGTAGCAGGATGGTCTGACAGGATAGTGTAGCAGGATGGTTTAGCGGCATGGTCTGACAGGATAATGTAGCAGGATGGTTTAGCTGCATGGTCTGACAGGATAGTGTAGCAGGATGGTCTGACAGGGTAGTGTAGCAAGATGGTCTAACAGGATAGTGTAGCAGGATAGTTTAGCAGTATGGTCTAACAGGATGGTTAAGCAGGATGGTCTTGCAAGACTGTCTAGCAGGAGGGTTCAGCTTAATGCTTCAGTGGGAGGGTTCAACTTAATGGTTCAGTGGGAGGGTTCAGCTTAATGCTTCAGTGAGAGGGTTCAACTTAATGCTTCAGTGGGAGGGTTCAACTTAATGGTTCAGTGGGAGAGTTCAGCTTAATGCTTCAGTGGGAGGGTTCAACTTAATGGTTCAGTGGGAGGGTTCAACTTGATGCTTCAGTGGGAGGGTTCAGCTTAATGGTTCAGTGGGAGGGTTCAACTTGAGGGTTCAGTGGGAGGGTTCAGCTAAATGGTTCAGTGGGAGAGCTCAACTTAATGGTTCAGTGGACGGGTTCAACCTGATGGTTCAGTGGGAGGGTTCAACTTGGTTTCAGTGGGAGGGTTCAGCTTAATGTTTCAGTGGGAAGGTTCAGCTTAATGCTTCAGTGGGAGGGTTCAACTTAATGCTTCAGTGGGAGGGTTCAACTTAATGGCTCAGTGGGAGGGTTCAGCTTAATGCTTCAGTGGGAGGGTTCAACTTAATGGTTCAGTGGGAGGGTTCAGCTTAATGCTTCAGTGGGAGGGTTCAACTTAATGCTTCAGTGGGAGGGTTCAACTTAATGGTTCAGTGGGAGGGTTCAGCTTAATGCTTCAGTGGGAGGGTTCAACTTGATGGTTCAGTGGGAGGGTTCAGCTTAATGGTTCAGTGGGAGAGTTCAACTTGATGGTTCAGTGGGAGGGTTCAGCTTAATGGTTCAGTGGGAGAGTTCAGCTTAATGGTTCAGTGGGAGGGTTCAACCTGATGGTTCAGTGGGAGAGTTCAGCTTAATGGTTCAGTGGGAGGGTTCAACCTGATGGTTCAGTGGGAAGATTCAGTTTGATGGTTCAGTGGGAGGGTTCAACTTGATGGTTCAGTGGGAGGGTTCAACCTGATGGTTCAGTGGGAAGATTCAGTTTGATGGTTCAGTGGGAGGGTTCAGCTTGATGGTTCAGTGGGACGGTTCAGTCTGATGGTTCAGTGGGACGGTTCAGCTTGATGGTTCAGTGGGAGGTTCGGCTTGATGGTTCAGTGGGAGGGTTCAGTCTGATGGCTCAGTGGGAGGGTTCAGCTTGATGGTTCAGTGGGAGGGTTCAACTTGATGGTTCAGTTGGAGGGTTCAGCTTGATCTTTCAGTGGGAGGTTCGGCTTGATGGTTCAGTGGGAGGGTTCATTCTGATGGTTCAGTGGGAGGGTTCGGCTTGATGGGTCAGTGGGAGGGTTCAGCCTGATGGTTCAGTGGGAGGGTTCAACTTGATGGTTCATTGGGAGGGTTCAGTCTGATGGTTCAGTGGGAGGGTTCAGCTGGATGGTTCAGTGGGAGGGTTCAACTTGACGGTTCAGTTGGAAGGTTCAGCTTAATGGTTCAGTGGGAGGTTCGGCTTGATGGTTCAGTGGGAGGGTTCAGTCTGATGGTTCAGTTGGAGGGTTCAGATTGATGGTTCAGTGGGAGGGTTCAGCTTGATGGTTCAGTGGGAGGGTTCAGTCTGATGGTTCGGAGGGAGGGTTCAGCTTGATGGTTCAGTTGGAGGTTCGGCTTGATGGTTCAGTGGGAGGGTTAAGCTTGATGGTTCAGTGGGAGGGTTCAGATTGATGGTTCAGTTGGAGGGTTCAGTCTGATGGTTTAGTGGGAGGGTTCGGCTTGATGGGTCAGTAGGAGGGTTCAGCCTGATGGCTCAGTGGGAGGGTTCAACTTGATGCTTCAGTGGGAGGGTTCAGTCTGATGGTTCATTGGAAGGGTTCAGCTGGATGGTTCATTTGGAGGGTTCAACTTGACGGTTCCGTGGGAGGGTTCAGCTTGATGGTTCATTTGGAAGTTCGGCTTGATGGTTTAGTGGGAGGGTTCAGTCTGATGGTTCAGTGGGAGGGTTCATCTTGATGGTTCAGTGGGAGGGTTCAGCTTGATGGTTCAGTGGGAGAGTTCAGCTTGATGGTTCAGTGGGAGGTTCGGCTTGATGGTTCAGGGGAAGGGTTCAGTCTGATGGTTCAGTGGGAGGGTTCAGCTTGATCTTTGAGTGGGAGGTTCGGCTTGATGGTTCAGTGGGAGGGTTCAGTCTGATGGTTCAGTGGGAGGGTTCATCTTGATGGTTCAGTGGGAGGGTTCAGCTTGATGGTTCAGTGGGAGAGTTCAGCTTGATGGTTCAGTGGGAGGTTCGGCTTGATGGTTCAGGGGAAGGGTTCAGTCTGATGGTTCAGTGGGAGGGTTTGGCTTCAGGGTTCAGTGGGAGGGTTCAGTCTGATGGTTCAGTGGGAGGGTTCAGCTTGATGGTTCAGTGGGAGGGTTCAGTCTGATGGTTCACTGGGAGGGTTCAGTCTGATGGTTCAGCCTGATGGTTCACTGGGAGGGTTCAATGGGAGGGTTCAGTTTGATGGTTCAGTGGGAGGGTTCAGTCTGATGGTTCAGTGGGAGGGTTCAGTCTGATGGTTCAGCCTGATGTTTCAGTGGGAGGGTTCAGCCTGATAGTTCAATGGGAGGGTTCAGTCTGATGGTTCAGTGGGAGGGTTCAGTCTGATGGTTCAGTGGGAGTATTCGGTCTGATGGTTCTGTGGGAGGGTTGAGTGATTATTCAGCCTGATAGTTCAGTTGGAGGATTCAGTCTGATAGTTCGATGGGAGGGTTCAGACTGATGGTTCAGTGGGAGGGTTCAGTCTGATGGTTCAGTGGGAGGGTTCAGTCTGATGGTTCAGTGGGAGGGATCAGCTTGATGGTTCAGTGGGAGGGTTCAGTCTGATGGTTCAGTGGGAGGGTTCAGCTTGATGGTTCAGTGGGAGGGTTCAGCTTGATGGTTCAGTGGGAGGGTTCAGCTTGATGGTTCAGTGGGAGGGTTCAGTGGGAGGTTCGGCTTGATGGTTCAGGGAAAGGGTTCAGTCTGATGGTTCAGTGGGAGGGTTCGGCTTCAGGGTTCAATGAGAGGGTTCAGTCTGATGGTTCAGTGGGAGCGTTCAGTCTTATGGTTCAGTGGGAGGGTTCAGCTGGATGGTTTAGTGGGAGGGTTCAGTGGGAGGGTTCAACTTGATGGTTCAGTGGGAGGGTTCAGCTTGATGGTTCAGTGGGAGGGTTCAGTCTGATGGTTCAGTGGGAGGGTTCAGTCTGATGGTTCAGTGGGAGGGTTCAGCCTGATAGTTCAATGGGAGGGTTCAGTCTGATGGTTCAGTGGGAGGGTTCAGTCTGATGGTTCAGTGGGAGGATTCAGTCTGATGGTTCTGTGGGAGGGTTGAGTGATTGTTCAGCCTGATAGTTCAGTGGGAGGATTCAGTCTGATGGTTCGATGGGAGGGTTCAGACTGATGGTTCAGTGGGAGGGTTCAGTCTGATGGTTCAGTGGGAGGGTTCAGTCTGATGGTTCAGAGGGAGGGTTCAGACTGATGGTTCAGTGGGAGGGTTCAGTCTGATGGTTCAGTGGGAGGGTTCAGTCTGATGGTTCAGTGGAAGGGTTCAGCTTGATGGTTCAGTGGGAGGGTTCAGTCTGATGGTTCAGTGGGAGGGTTCAGCTTAATGGTTCAGTGGGAGGGTTCTGCTTGATGGTTCAGTGGGAGGGTTCAGCTTGATGGTTCAGTGGGAGGTTCGGCTTGATGGTTCAGGGAAAGGGTTCAGTCTGATGGTTCAGTGGGAGGGTTCGGCTTCAGGGTTCAGTGGGAGGGTTCAGTCTGATGGTTCAGTGGGAGCGTTCAGTCTTATGGTTCAGTGGGAGGGTTCAGCTGGATGGTTTAGTGGGAGGGTTCAGTGGGAGGGTTCAACTTGATGGTTCAGTGGGAGGGTTCAGCTTGATGGTTCAGTGGGAGGGTTCAGTCTGATGATTCAGTGGGAGGGTTCAGTCTGATGGTTCGATGGGAGGGTTCAGACTGATGGTTCAGTGGGAGGGTTCAGTCTGATGATTCAGTGGGAGAATTCAGTCTGATGGTTAAGAGGGAGGGTTCAGACTGATGGTTCAGTGGGAGGGTTCAGTCTAATGGTTCAGTGGGAGGGTTCAGTATGTTGGTTCAGTGGGAGGGTACAGCTTGATGGTTCAGTGGGAGGGTTCAGTCTGATGGTTCAGTGGGAGGGTTTAGTCTGATGGTTCAGTAGGAGGGTTCAGCTTGATGGTTCAGTGGGAGGGTTCACTCTGATGGTTCAGTTTGAGGGTTAAGCTTGATCTTTGAGTGGGAGGTTCGGCTTGATGGTTCAGTGGGGGGTTCAGTCTGATGGTTCAGTGGGAGGGTTCAACTTGATGGTTCAATGGGAGGGTTCAGCTTGATCTTTCAGTGGGAGGTTTGGCTTGATGGTTCAGTGGGAGGGTTCAGTCTGATGGTTCAGTGGGAGGGTTCAACTTGATGGTTCAGTGGGGGGTTCAGTCTGATGGTTCATTGGGAGGGTCCAGCTGGAGGGTTCATTGGTAAGGTTCTACTTGACGGTTCAGTGGGAGGGTTCAGCTTGATGGTTCAGTGGGAGGTTCCGCTTGATGGTTCAGTGGTAGGGTTCAGTCTGATGGTTCAGTGGCAGGGTTCAGCTTGATCTTTCAGTGGGAGGTTCGGCTTGATGGTTCAGTGGGAGTGTTCAGTCTGATGGTTCAGTGGGAGGGTTCAGCTTGATGGTTCAGTGGGAGGGTTCAGCTTGATGGTTCAGTGTGAGGGTTCAGCTTGGTTCAGTGGGAGGTCCAGCTTGATGGTTCAAGGGGAGGGTTCAGTCTGATCGTTCAGTGGGAGGGCTCGGCTTCAGGGTTCAGGGGAGGGTTCAGTCTGATGGTTCAGTGGGAGGGTTCAGCCTGATGGTTGAGTGGCAGGGTTCAGCTGGATGGTTTAGTGGGAGGATTCAGCTTGATGGTTCAGTGGGAGGGTTCAACTTGATGGTTCAGTGGGAGGGTTCAGCTTGATGGTTCATTTGGAGGGTTCAGTCTGATGGTTCAGTGGGAGCGTTCAGCTTTATGGTTCAGTGGGAGGGTTCAGCTTGATGGTTCAGTGGGAGGGTTCAACTTGATGGTTCAGTGGGAGGGTTCAACTTGATGGTCCAGTCTGATGGTTCAGTGGGAGGGTTCATTCTGATGGTTCAGTGGGAGGGTTCAGCTTGATGGTTCAGTGGGAGGATTCGGCTTGATGGTTCAGTGGGAGGGTTCAGTCTGATGTTTCAGTGTGAGGGTTCAGCTTGATGGTTCAATGGGAGGGTTCAGTCTCATGGTTCAGTGGGGGGGTTTAGCTTGATGGTTCAGTGGGAGGGTTCAGCTTGATGGTTCAGTGGGAGGGTTCAATCTTATGGTTCAGTGGGAGGGTTCAGCTTGATGGTTCAGTGGGAGGGTTCAGATTGATGGTTTAGTGAGAGGGTTCAACTTAATGGTTCAGTGGGAGGGTTCAACTTGATGGTTCAGTCTGATGGTTCAGTCTGATGGTTCAGTGGGAGGGTTCAGCTTGATGGTTCAGTGGGAGGGTACAGCTTGATGGTTCAGTGGGAGGGTTCAGCTTGATGGTTCAATGGGAGGGTTCAGCTTGATGGTTCAGTGGGAGGGTTCAGTCTGATGGTTCAGTGGAAGGGTTCGGCTTGATGGTTCAGTGGGAGGTTCCAGTCTGATGGTTCAATGGAAGGGTTCAACTTGATGGTTCGGTGGGAGGGTTCAGCTTGATGGTTCAGTGGGAGCATTCGGTCTGATGGTTTAGTGGGAGGGTTCAGCTTGATGGTTCAGTGGGAGGGTTCAACTTGATGGTTCAGTGGGAGGGTTCAGCTTGATAGTTCAGATGGAGGGTTCAACTTGATGGTTCAGTGGGAGCATTCGGTCTGATGGTTCAGTGGGAGAGTTCAGCTAGATAGTTCAGTGGGAGGGTTCAACTTGATGGTTCAGTGGGAGGGTTCAGCTTGATAGTTCAGATGGAGGGTTCAACTTGATGGTTCAGTGGGAGGGTTCAGTCTGATGGTTCAGCCTGATGGTTCAGTGGGAGGGTTCAGCCTGATACTTCAATGGGAAGGCTCAGTCTGTTGGCTCAGTGGGAGGGTTCAGTTTGATGGTTCAGTGGGAGGATTCAGTCTGATGGATTAGCGGGAGGGTTCAATCTAATGGTTCAGTGGGAGGGTTCAGTCTGATGGATTAGTGGGAGGGTTAAGTCTGGTGGTTCAGTGGGAGGGTTCAGCTTGATGGTTCAGTGGGAGGGTTCAGAGGGAGGGTTTAGTCTGATGGTTCAGTGGGAGGGTTCAGCTTGATGGTTCAGTGGGATGGTTCAGTCTGATGGTTCAGTCTGATGGTTCAATGGGAGGGTTCAGTCTGATGGTTCATTGGGAGGGTTTAGCCGGATGGTTCAGTGGGAGGGTTCAGTCTGATGGTTCAGTGGGAGGGTTCAGCTTGATGGTTCATCGGGAGGGTTCAGCCTGATAGTTCAATGGGAGGGTTCAGTCTGATGGCTCAGTGGGAGGGTTCAGTCTGATGGTTCAGTGGGAGGATTCAGTTTGATGGATTAGTGGTAGGGTTCAGTCTAATGGTTCAGTGGGAGGGTTGAGCTTGATGGTTCAGTGGGAGGGTTGAGTGATTGTTCAGCCTGATAGTTCATTGGGAAGGTTGAGTCTGATGGTTCAATGGGAGGGTTCAGTCTGATGGTTCAGTGGGAGGGTTCAGTCTGATGGATTAGTGGGAGGCTTCAGTCTGATGGTTCAGTGGGAAGGTTCAGCTTGATGGTTCAGTGGGAGGGTTCAATGGGAGGGTTTAGTCTGATGGTTCAGTGGGAGGGTTCAGCTTGATCGTTCAATGGAAGGATTCAGTCTGATGGTTCAGTGGGAGGGTTTAGTCTGATGGATCAATGGGAGGGTTCAGCTTGATCTTTCAGTGGGAGGTTTGGCTTGATGGTTCAGTGGGAGGGTTCAGTCTGATGGTTCAGTGGGAGGGTTCAACTTGATGGTTCAGTGGGGGGTTCAGTCTGATGGTTCATTGGGAGGGTCCAGCTGGAGGGTTCATTGGTAGGGTTCTACTTGACGGTTCAGTGGGAGGGTTCAGCTTGATGGTTCAGTGGGAGGTTCCGCTTGATGGTTCAGTGGGAGGGTTCAGTCTGATGGTTCAGTGGCAGGGTTCAGCTTGATCTTTCAGTGGGAGGTTCGGCTTGATGGTTCAGTGGGAGTGTTCAGTCTGATGGTTCAGTGGGAGGGTTCGGCTTGATGGGCCAGTGGGAGGGTTCAGTCTGATGGTTCAGTGGGAGGGTTCAGCTTGATGGTTTAATGGGAGGGTTCAGCTTGATGGTTCAGTGTGAGGGTTCAGCTTGGTTCAGTGGGAGGTCCGGCTTGATGGTTCAAGGGGAGGGTTCAGTCTGATCGTTCAGTGGGAGGGCTCGGCTTCAGGGTTCAGGGGAGGGTTCAGTCTGATGGTTCAGTGGGAGGGTTCAGCCTGATGGTTGAGTGGCAGGGTTCAGCTGGATGGTTTAGTGGGAGGATTCAGCTTGATGGTTCAGTGGGAGGGTTCAACTTGATGGTTCAGTGGGAGGGTTCAGCTTGATGGTTCATTTGGAGGGTTCAGTCTGATGGTTCAGTGGGAGCATTCAGCTTTATGGTTCAGTGGGAGGGTTCAGCTTGATGGTTCAGTGGGAGGGTTCAACTTGATGGTTCAGTGGGAGGGTTCAACTTGATGGTCCAGTCTGTTGGTTCAGTGGGAGGGTTCATTCTGATTGTTCAGTGGGAGGATTCAGCTTGATGGTTCAGTGGGAGGATTCGGCTTGATGGTTCAGTGGGAGGGTTCAGTCTGATGTTTCAGTGTGAGGGTTCAGCTTGATGGTTCAATGGGAGGGTTCAGTCTCATGGTTCAGTGGGGGGGTTTAGCTTGATGGTTCAGTGGGAGGGTTCAGCTTGATGGTTCAGTGGGAGGGTTCAGTCTGATGGTTCAGTGGGAGGGTTCGGCTTGATGGTTCAGTGGGAGGGTTCAGTCTGATGGTTCATTGGGAGGGTTCAACTTGAAGGTTCAGTGGGAGGGTTCAATCTTATGGTTCAGTGGGAGGGTTCAGCTTGATGGTTCAGTGGGAGGGTTCAGATTGATGGTTTAGTGAGAGGGTTCAACTTAATGGTTCAGTGGGAGGGTTCAACTTGATGGTTCAGTCTGATGGTTCAGTCTGATGGTTCAGTGGGAGGGTTCAGCTTGATGGTTCAGTGGGAGGGTTCAGCTTGATGGTTCAGTGGGAGGGTTCAGCTTGATGGTTCAATGGGAGGGTTCAGCTTGATGGTTCAGTGGGAGGGTTCAGTCTGATGGTTCAGTGGAAGGGTTCGGCTTGATGGTTCAGTGGGAGGTTCCAGTCTGATGGTTCAATGGAAGGGTTCAACTTGATGGTTCGGTGGGAGGGTTCAGCTTGATGGTTCAGTGGGAGCGTTCGGTCTGATGGTTTAGTGGGTGGGTTCAGCTTGATGGTTCAGTGGGAGGGTTTAACTTGATGGTTCAGTGGGAGAGTTCAGCTAGATAGTTCAGTGGGAGAGTTCAACTTGATGGTTCAGTGGGAGGGTTCAGCTTGATAGTTCAGATGGAGGGTTCAACTTGATGGTTCAGTGGGAGGGTTCAGTCTGATGGTTCAGCCTGATGGTTCAGTGGGAGGGTTCAGCCTGATACTTCAATGGGAAGGCTCAGTCTGTTGGCTCAGTGGGCGGGTTCAGTTTGATGGTTCAGTGGGAGGATTCAGTCTGATGGATTAGCGGGAGGGTTCAATCTAATGGTTCAGTGGGAGGGTTGAGCTTGATGGTTCAGTGGGAGGGTTGACTGATTGTTCAGCCTGATAGTTCAGTGGGAGGGTTGAGTCTGATGGTTCAGTGGGAGGGTCCAGTCTGATGGATTAGTGGGAGGGTTAAGTCTGGTGGTTCAGTGGGAGGGTTCAGCTTGATGGTTCAGTGGGAGGGTTTAACTTGATGGTTCAGTGGGAGAGTTCAGCTAGATAGTTCAGTGGGAGGGTTCAACTTGATGGTTCAGTGGGAGGGTTCAGCTTGATAGTTCAGATGGAGGGTTCAACTTGATGGTTCAGTGGGAGGGTTCAGTCTGATGGTTCAGCCTGATGGTTCAGTGGGAGGGTTCAGCCTGATACTTCAATGGGAAGGCTCAGTCTGTTGGCTCAGTGGGCGGGTTCAGTTTGATGGTTCAGTGGGAGGATTCAGTCTGATGGATTAGCGGGAGGGTTCAATCTAATGGTTCAGTGGGAGGGTTGAGCTTGATGGTTCAGTGGGAGGGTTGACTGATTGTTCAGCCTGATAGTTCAGTGGGAGGGTTGAGTCTGATGGTTCAGTGGGAGGGTTCAGTCTGATGGATTAGTGGGAGGGTTAAGTCTGGTGGTTCAGTGGGAGGGTTCAGCTTGATGGTTCAGTGGGAGGGTTCAGTGGGAGGGTTTAGTCTGATGGTTCAGTGGGAGGGTTCAGCTTGATGGTTCAGTGGGATGGTTCAGTCTAATGGTTCAGTCTGATGGTTCAATGGGAGGGTTCAGTCTGATGGTTCATTGGGAGGGTTTAGCCGGATGGTTCAGTGGGAGGGTTCAGTCTGATGGTTCAGTGGGAGGGTTCAGCTTGATGGTTCATCGGGAGGGTTCAGCCTGATAGTTCAATGGGAGGGTTCAGTCTGATGGCTCAGTGGGAGGGTTCAGTCTGATGGTTCAGTGGGAGGGTTGAGCTTGATGGTTCAGTGGGAGGGTTGAGTGATTGTTCAGCCTGATAGTTCATTGGGAAGGTTGAGTCTGATGGTTCAATGGGAGGGTTCAGTCTGATGGTTCAGTGGGAGGGTTCAGTCTGATGGATTAGTGGGAGGCTTCAGTCTGATGGTTCAGTGGGAAGGTTCAGCTTGATGGTTCAGTGGGAGGGTTCAATGGGAGGGTTTAGTCTGATGGTTCAGTGGGAGGGTTCAGCTTGATCGTTCAATGGAAGGGTTCAGTCTGATGGTTCAGTGGGAGGGTTTAGCCGGATGGTTCAGTGGGATGGTTCAGTCTGATGGTTTAGTGGGATGGTTCAGTCTGATGGTTCAGTGGGAGGGGTGTCATCATCAGTGGTTCAACAGGAGAACACTGTCATCATCAATGGTTCAACAAGAGAACACTCATCAGTGGTTCAACAAGAGAACACTGACATTGTCAGTGGTTCAACAAGAGAACACTGACATTATCAGTGGTTCAACAAGAGAACACTGACATCATCAGTGGTTCAACAAGAGAACACTGACATTATCAGTGGTTCAACAAGAGAACACTGTCATCAGTGGTTCAACAAGAGAACACTGACATCAGTGGTTCAACAAGAGAACACTGTTATCATCAGTGGTTCAACAAGAGAACACTGACATCATCAGTGGTTCAACAGAACACTGACATTATCAGTGGTTCAACAAGAAAACACTGACATCATCAGTGGTTCAACAAGAGAACACTGACATCATCAGTGGTTCAACAAGAGAACACTGTCATCAGTGGTTCAACAAGAGAACACTGTCATCAGTGGTTCAACAAGAGAACACTGACATCATCAGTGGTTCAACAAGAGAACACTGTCATCAGTGGTTCAACAAGAGAACACTGTCATCATCAGTGGTTCAACAAGAGAACACTGACATCATCAGTGGTTCAACAAGAGAACACTGTCATCATCAGTGGTTCAACAAGAGAACAGTGTCATCAGTGGTTCAACAAGAGAACACTGACATCATCAGTGGTTCAACAAGAGAACAGTGTCATCAGTGGTTCAACAAGAGAACACTGACATCAGTGGTTCAACAAGAGAACACTGACATCATCAGTGGTTCAACAAGAGAACACTGGCATCATCAATGGTTCAACAAGAGAACACTGTCATCATCAGTGGTTCAACAAGACAACACTGACATCATCAGTGGTTCAACAAGAGAACACTGACATCATCAGTGGTTCAACAAGAGAACACTGTCATCATCAGTGGTTCAACAAGAGAACACTGTCATCATCAGTGGTTCAACAAGAGAACACTGACATCATCAGTGGTTCAACAAGAGAACACTGACATCATCAGTGGTTCAACAAGAGAACAGTGTCATCAGTGGTTCAACAAGAGAACACTGTCATCAGTGGTTCAACAAGAGAACACTGTCATCATCAGTGGTTCAACAAGAGAACACTGACATCATCAGTGGTTCAACAAGAGAACAGTGTCATCAGTGGTTCAACAAGAGAACAGTGTCATCAGTGGTTCAACAAGAGAACACTGACATCATCAGTGGTTCAACAAGAGAACACTGTCATCATCAGTGGTTCAACAAGAGAACACTGACATCATCAGTGGTTCAACAAGAGAACACTGACATCATCTGTGGTTCAACAAGAGAACACTGTCATCATCAGTGGTTCAACAAGAGAACACTGTCATCATCAGTGGTTCAACAAGAGAACACTGACATCATCAGTGGTTCAACAAGAGAACACTGACATCATCTGTGGTTCAACAAGAGAACACTGACATCATCAGTGGTTCAACAAGAGAACACTGACATCATCAGTGGTTCAACAAGAGAACACTGACATCATCAGTGGTTCAACAAGAGAACAGTGTCATCATCAGTGGTTCAACAAGAGAACACTGACATCATCAGTGGTTCAACAAGAGAACACTGACATCATCAGTGGTTCAACAAGAGAACAGTGTCATCATCAGTGGTTCAACAAGAGAACACTGACATCATCAGTGGTTCAACAAGAGAACACTGACATCATCTGTGGTTCAACAAGAGAACACTGACATCATCAGTGGTTCAACAAGAGAACACTGACATCATCAGTGGTTCAACAAGAGAACACTGACATCATCAGTGGTTCAACAAGAGAACAGTGTCATCAGTGGTTCAACAAGAGAACACTGTCATCAGTGGTTCAACAAGAGAACACTGTCATCATCAGTGGTTCAACAAGAGAACACTGACATCATCAGTGGTTCAACAAGAGAACAGTGTCATCAGTGGTTCAACAAGAGAACAGTGTCATCAGTGGTTCAACAAGAGAACACTGACATCATCAGTGGTTCAACAAGAGAACACTGTCATCATCAGTGGTTCAACAAGAGAACACTGACATCATCAGTGGTTCAACAAGAGAACACTGACATCATCTGTGGTTCAACAAGAGAACACTGTCATCATCAGTGGTTCAACAAGAGAACACTGTCATCATCAGTGGTTCAACAAGAGAACACTGACATCATCAGTGGTTCAACAAGAGAACACTGACATCATCTGTGGTTCAACAAGAGAACACTGACATCATCAGTGGTTCAACAAGAGAACACTGACATCATCAGTGGTTCAACAAGAGAACAGTGTCATCAGTGGTTCAACAAGAGAACACTGTCATCAGTGGTTCAACAAGAGAACACTGTCATCAGTGGTTCAACAAGAGAACACTGTCATCATCAGTGGTTCAACAAGAGAACACTGACATCATCAGTGGTTCATCAAGAGAACACTGTCATCATCAGTGGTTCAACAAGAGAACACTGACATCATCAATGGTTCAACAAGAGAACACTGACATCATCAGTGGTTCAACAAGAGAACACTGTCATCATCAGTGGTTCAACAAGAGAACACTGACATCATCAGTGGTTCAACAAGAGAACACTGACATCATCAGTGGTTCAACAAGAGAACACTGACATTATCAGTGGTTCAACAAGAGAACACTGACATCATCAGTGGTTCAACAAGAGAACACTGACATCATCAGTGGTTCAACAAGAGAACACTGACATCATCAGTGGTTCAACAAACTTCAGTCTTGTAGCAGACAGTAAATGGAACATGGTCATGTATTTGGCTTAGAAGACACAACACATGTCAGGTGAGGCAGGTGTTGAACATGTGACAGGTCAGGTGAGGCAGGTGTTGAACATGTGACAGGTCAGATGAGGCAGGTGTTGAACATGTGACAGGTCAGGTGAGGCAGGTGTTGAACATGTGACAGGTCAGATGAGGCAGGTGTTGAACATGTGACAGGTCAGATGAGGCAGGTGTTGAACATGTGACAGGTCAGGTGAGGCAGGTGTTGAACATGTGACAGGTCAGGTGAGGCAGGTGATGAACATGTGACAGGTCAGGTGAGGCAGGTGTTGAACATGTGACAGGTCAGGTGAGGCAGGTGTTGAACATGTGACAGGTCAGGTGAGGCAGGTGTTGAACATGTGACAGGTCAGATGAGGCAGGTGTTGAACATGTGACAGGTCAGGTGAGGCAGGTGTTGAACATGTGACAGGTCAGATGAGGCAGGTGTTGAACATGTGACAGGTCAGATGAGGCAGGTGTTGAACATGTGACAGGTCAGGTGAGGCAGGTGTTGAACATGTGACAGGTCAGGTGAGGCAGGTGATGAACATGTGACAGGTCAGGTGAGGCAGGTGTTGAACATGTGACAGGTCAGGTGAGGCAGGTGTTGAACATGTGACAGGTCAGGTGAGGCAGGTGTTGAACATGTGACAGGTCAGGTGAGGCAGGTGTTGAACATGTGACAGGTCAGGTGAGGCAGGTGTTGAACATGTGACAGGTCAGATGAGGCAGGTGTTGAACATGTGACAGGTCAGGTGAGGCAGGTGTTGAACATGTGACAGGTCAGGTGAGGCAGGTGTTGAACATGTGACAGGTCAGGTGAGGCAGGTGTTGAACATGTGACAGGTCAGATGAGGCAGGTGTTGAACATGTGACAGGTCAGATGAGGCAGGTGTTGAACATGTGACAGGTCAGGTGAGGCAGGTGTTGAACATGTGACAGGTCAGGTGAGGCAGGTGTTGAACATGTGACAGGTCAGGTGAGGCAGGTGTTGAACATGTGACAGGTCAGGTGAGGCAGGTGTTGAACATGTGACAGGTCAGGTGAGGCAGGTGTTGAACATGTGACAGGTCAGGTGAGGCAGGTGTTGAACATGTGACAGGTCAGGTGAGGCAGGTGTTGAACATGTGACAGGTCAGGTGAGGCAGGTGTTGAACATGTGACAGGTCAGGTGAGGCAGGTGTTGAACATGTGACAGGTCAGGTGAGGCAGGTGTTGAACATGTGACAGGTCAGGTGAGGCAGGTGTTGAACATGTGACAGGTCAGGTGAGGCAGGTGTTGAACATGTGACAGGTCAGGTGAGGCAGGTGTTGAACATGTGACAGGTCAGGTGAGGCAGGTGTTGAACATGTGACAGGTCAGGTGAGGCAGGTGTTGAACATGTGACAGGTCAGGTGAGGCAGGTGTTGAACATGTGACAGGTCAGGTGAGGCAGGTGTTGAACATGTGACAGGTCAGGTGAGGCAGGTGTTGAACATGTGACAGGTCAGTTGAGGCAGGTGTTGAACATGTGACAGGTCAGATGCGGCAGGTGTTGAACATGTGACAGGTCAGATGCGGCAGGTGTTGAACATGTGACAGTTCAGATGCGGCAGGTGTTGAACATGTGACAGGTCAAATGAGGCAGGTGTTGAACATGTGACAGGTCAGATGCGGCAGGTGTTGAACATGAGACAGGTCAGATGCGGCAGGTGTTGAACATGTGACAGGTCAGATGCGGCAGGTGTTGAACATGTGACAGGTCAGATGAGGCAGGTGTTGAACATGTGACAGGTCAGGTGAGGCAGGTGTTGAACATGTGACAGGTCAGATGAGGCAGGTGTTGAACATGTGACAGGTCAGATGCGGCAGGTGTTGAACATGTGACAGGTCAGATGCGGCAGGTGTTGAACATGTGACAGGTCAGATGAGGCAGGTGTTGAACATGTGACAGGTCAGATGAGGCAGGTGTTGAACATGTGACAGGTCAGATGCGGCAGGTGTTGAACATGTGACAGGTCAGATGCGGCAGGTGTTGAACATGTGACAGGTCAGGTGAGGCAGGTGTTGAACATGTGACAGGTCAGATGCGGCAGGTGTTGAACATGTGACAGGTCAGATGAGGCAGGTGTTGAACATGTGACAGGTCAGATGAGGCAGGTGTAGAACATGTGACAGGTCAGATGAGGCAGGTGTTGAACATGTGAGAGGTCAGGTGAGGCAGGTGTTGAACATGTGACAGGTCAGATGAGGCAGGTGTTGAACATGTGACAGGTCAGATGAGGCAGGTGTTGAACATGTGACAGGTCAGATGCGGCAGGTGTTGAACATGTGACAGGTCAGGTGAGGCAGGTGTTGAACATGTGACAGGTCAGGTGAGGCAGGTGTTGAACATGTGACAGGTCAGGTGAGGCATGTGTTGAACATGTGACAGGTCAGATGAGGCAGGTGTTGAACATGTGACAGGTCAGATGAGGCAGGTGTTGAACATGTGACAGGTCAGATGAGGCAGGTGTTGAACATGTGACAGGTCAGGTGAGGCAGGTGTTGAACATGTGACAGGTCAGGTGAGGCAGGTGTTGAACATGTGACAGGTCAGGTGAGGCAGGTGTTGAACATGTGACAGGTCAGGTGAGGCAGGTGTTGAACATGTGACAGGTCAGGTGAGGCAGGTGTTGAACATGTGACAGGTCAGGTGAGGCAGGTGTTGAACATGTGACAGGTCAGGTGAGGCAGGTGTTGAACATGTGACAGGTCAGGTGAGGCAGGTGTTGAACATGTGACAGGTCAGGTGAGGCAGGTGTTGAACATGTGACAGGTCAGGTGAGGCAGGTGTTGAACATGTGACAGGTCAGGTGAGGCAGGTGTTGAACATGTGACAGGTCAGGTGAGGCAGGTGTTCAACATGTGACAGGTCAGGTGAGGCAGGTGTTGAACATGTGACAGGTCAGATGAGGCAGGTGTTGAACATGTGACAGGTCAGGTGAGGCAGGTGTTGAACATGTGACAGGTCAGGTGAGGCAGGTGTTGAACATGTGACAGGTCAGATGAGGCAGGTGTTGAACATGTGACAGGTCAGATGAGGCAGGTGTTGAACATGTGACAGGTCAGATGAGGCAGGTGTTGAACATGTGACAGGTCAGGTGAGGCAGGTGTTGAACATGTGACAGGTCAGGTGAGGCAGGTGTTGAACATGTGACAGGTCAGATGAGGCAGGTGTTGAACATGTGACAGGTCAGGTGAGGCAGGTGATGAACATGTGACAGGTCAGGTGAGGCAGGTGTTGAACATGTGACAGGTCAGATGAGGCAGGTGTTGAACATGTGACAGGTCAGATGAGGCGGGTGTTGAACATGTGACAGGTCAGATGAGGCGGGTGTTGAACATGTGACAGGTCAGGTGAGGCAGGTGTTGAACATGTGACAGGTCAGATGAGGCAGGTGTTGAACATGTGACAGGTCAGGTGAGGCAGGTGTTGAACATGTGACAGGTCAGGTGAGGCAGGTGTTGAACATGTGACAGGTCAGATGAGGCAGGTGATGAACATGTGACAGGTCAGGTGAGGCAGGTGTTGAACATGTGACAGGTCAGATGAGGCAGGTGTTGAACATGTAACAGGTCAGGTGAGGCAGGTGTTGAACATGTGACAGGTCAGATGAGGCAGGTGTTGAACATGTGACAGGTCAGGTGAGGCAGGTGTTGAACATGTGACAGGTCAGGTGAGGCAGGTGATGAACATGTGACAGGTCAGGTGAGGCAGGTGTTGAACATGTGACAGGTCAGGTGAGGCAGGTGTTGAGCATGTGACAGGTCAGGTGAGGCAGGTGTTGAACATGTGACAGGTCAGGTGAGGCAGGTGATGAACATGTGACAGGTCAGGTGAGGCAGGTGTTGAACATGTGACAGGTCAGGTGAGGCAGGTGTTGAACATGTGACAGGTCAGGTGAGGCAGGTGTTGAACATGTGACAGGTCAGGTGAGGCAGGTGTTGAACATGTGACAGGTCAGGTGAGGCAGGTGTTGAACATGTGACAGGTCAGGTGAGGCAGGTGTTGAACATGTGACAGGTCAGGTGAGGCAGGTGTTGAACATGTGACAGGTCAGGTGAGGCAGGTGTTGAACATGTGACAGGTCAGATGAGGCAGGTGTTGAACATGTGACAGGTCAGATGAGGCAGGTGTTGAAAATGTGACAGGTCAGGTGAGGCAGGTGTTGAACATGTGACAGGTCAGGTGAGGCAGGTGTTGAACATGTGACAGGTCAGGTGAGGCAGGTGTTGAACATGTGACAGGTCAGGTGTTGAACATGTGACAGGTCAGGTGAGGCAGGTGTTGAACATGTGACAGGTCAGGTGAGGCAGGTGTTGAACATGTAACAGGTCAGGTGAGGCAGGTGTTGAACATGTGACAGGTCAGGTGAGGCAGGTGTTGAACATGTGACAGGTCAGATGAGGCAGGTGTTGAACATGTGACAGGTCAGATGAGGCAGGTGTTGAACATGTGACAGGTCAGGTGAGGCAGGTGTTGAACATGTGACAGGTCAGGTGAGGCAGGTGTTGAACATGTGACAGGTCAGGTGAGGCAGGTGTTGAACATGTGACAGGTCAGGTGAGGCAGGTGTTGAACATGTGACAGGTCAGGTGAGGCAGGTGTTGAACATGTGACAGGTCAGGTGAGGCAGGTGTTGAACATGTGACAGGTCAGATGAGGCAGGTGTTGAACATGTGACAGGTCAGGTGAGGCAGGTGTTGAACATGTGACAGGTCAGGTGAGGCAGGTGTTGAACATGTGACAGGTCAGATGAGGCAGGTGTTGAACATGTGACAGGTCAGGTGAGGCAGGTGTTGTACATGTGACAGGTCAGGTGAGGCAGGTGTTGAACATGTGACAGTTCAGGTGAGGCAGGTGTTGAACATGTGACAGGTCAGGTGAGGCAGGTGTTGAACATGTGACAGGTCAGGTGAGGCAGGTGTTGAACATGTGACAGGTCAGATGAGGCAGGTGTTGAACATGTGACAGGTCAGGTGAGGCAGGTGTTGAACATGTGACAGGTCAGGTGAGGCAGGTGTTGAACATGTGACAGGTCAGGTGAGGCAGGTGTTGAACATGTGACAGGTCAGGTGAGGCAGGTGTTCAACATGTGACAGGTCAGGTGAGGCAGGTGTTGAACATGTGACAGGTCAGATGAGGCAGGTGTTGAACATGTGACAGGTCAGGTGAGGCAGGTGTTGAACATGTGACAGGTCAGGTGAGGCAGGTGTTGAACATGTGACAGGTCAGATGAGGCAGGTGTTGAACATGTGACAGGTCAGATGAGGCAGGTGTTGAACATGTGACAGGTCAGATGAGGCAGGTGTTGAACATGTGACAGGTCAGGTGAGGCAGGTGTTGAACATGTGACAGGTCAGGTGAGGCAGGTGTTGAACATGTGACAGGTCAGATGAGGCAGGTGTTGAACATGTGACAGGTCAGATGAGGCAGGTGATGAACATGTGACAGGTCAGGTGAGGCAGGTGTTGAACATGTGACAGGTCAGCTGAGGCAGGTGTTGAACATGTGACAGGTCAGATGAGGCAGGTGTTGAACATGTGACAGGTCAGATGAGGCAGGTGTTGAATATGTGACAGGTCAGGTGAGGCAGGTGTTGAACATGTGACAGGTCAGATGAGGCAGGTGTTGAACATGTGACAGGTCAGGTGAGGCAGGTGTTGAACATGTGACAGGTCAGGTGAGGCAGGTGTTGAACATGTGACAGGTCAGATGAGGCAGGTGATGAACATGTGACAGGTCAGGTGAGGCAGGTGTTGAACATGTGACAGGTCAGATGAGGCAGGTGTTGAACATGTAACAGGTCAGGTGAGGCAGGTGTTGAACATGTGACAGGTCAGATGAGGCAGGTGTTGAACATGTAACAGGTCAGGTGAGGCAGGTGTTGAACATGTGACAGGTCAGGTGAGGCAGGTGATGAACATGTGACAGGTCAGGTGAGGCAGGTGTTGAACATGTGACAGGTCAGGTGAGGCAGGTGTTGAGCATGTGACAG
Organism: Cherax quadricarinatus; assembly: GCF_038502225.1. NCBI lineage: Eukaryota > Metazoa > Arthropoda > Malacostraca > Decapoda > Parastacidae > Cherax > Cherax quadricarinatus. Next base: position 38,364,891 of record NC_091306.1, on the reverse strand, counting down.
GTCAGGTGAGGCAGGTGTTGAACATGTGACAGGTCAGGTGAGGCAGGTGATGAACATGTGACAGGTCAGTTGAGGCAGGTGTTGAACATGTGACAGGTCAGGTGAGGCAGGTGTTGAACATGTGACAGTTCAGGTGAGGCAGGTGTTGAACATGTGACAGGTCAGGTGAGGCAGGTGTTGAACATGTGACAGGTCAGGTGAGGCAGGTGTTGAACATGTGACAGGTCAGGTGAGGCAGGTGTTGAACATGTGACAGGTCAGGTGAGGCAGGTGTTGAACATGTGGCAGGTCAGGTGAGGCAGGTGTTGAACATGTGACAGGTCAGGTGTTGAACATGTGACAGGTCAGGTGATGCAGGTGTTGAACATGTGACAGGTCAGGTGAGGCAGGTGTTGAACATGTGACAGGTCAGGTGAGGCAGGTGTTGAACATGTGACAGGTCAGGTGAGGCAGGTGTTGAACATGTGACAGGTCAGGTGAGGCAGGTGTTGAACATGTGACAGGTCAGATGAGGCAGGTGTTGAACATGTGACAGGTCAGGTGAGGCAGGTGTTGTACATGTGACAGGTCAGGTGAGGCAGGTGTTGAACATGTGACAGTTCAGGTGAGGCAGGTGTTGAACATGTGACAGGTCAGGTGAGGCAGGTGTTGAACATGTGACAGGTCAGGTGAGGCAGGTGTTGAACATGTGACAGGTCAGATGAGGCAGGTGTTGAACATGTGACAGGTCAGGTGAGGCAGGTGTTGAACATGTGACAGGTCAGATGAGGCAGGTGATGAACATGTGACAGGTCAGGTGAGGCAGGTGTTGAACATGTGACAGGTCAGATGAGGCAGGTGTTGAACATGTAACAGGTCAGGTGAGGCAGGTGTTGAACATGTGACAGGTCAGATGAGGCAGGTGTTGAACATGTAACAGGTCAGGTGAGGCAGGTGTTGAACATGTGACAGGTCAGGTGAGGCAGCTGATGAACATGTGACAGGTCAGGTGAGGCAGGTGTTGAACATGTGACAGGTCAGGTGAGGCAGGTGTTGAGCATGTGACAGGTCAGGTGAGGCAGGTGTTGAACATGTGACAGGTCAGGTGAGGCAGGTGATGAACATGTGACAGGTCAGTTGAGGCAGGTGTTGAACATGTGACAGGTCAGGTGAGGCAGGTGTTGAACATGTGACAGTTCAGGTGAGGCAGGTGTTGAACATGTGACAGGTCAGGTGAGGCAGGTGTTGAACATGTGACAGGTCAGGTGAGGCAGGTGTTGAACATGTGACAGGTCAGGTGAGGCAGGTGTTGAACATGTGACAGGTCAGGTGAGGCAGGTGTTGAACATGTGGCAGGTCAGGTGAGGCAGGTGTTGAACATGTGACAGGTCAGGTGTTGAACATGTGACAGGTCAGGTGATGCAGGTGTTGAACATGTGACAGGTCAGGTGAGGCAGGTGTTGAACATGTGACAGGTCAGGTGAGGCAGGTGTTGAACATGTGACAGGTCAGGTGAGGCAGGTGTTGAACATGTGACAGGTCAGGTGAGGCAGGTGTTGAACATGTGACAGGTCAGATGAGGCAGGTGTTGAACATGTGACAGGTCAGGTGAGGCAGGTGTTGTACATGTGACAGGTCAGGTGAGGCAGGTGTTGAACATGTGACAGTTCAGGTGAGGCAGGTGTTGAACATGTGACAGGTCAGGTGAGGCAGGTGTTGAACATGTGACAGGTCAGGTGAGGCAGGTGTTGAACATGTGACAGGTCAGATGAGGCAGGTGTTGAACATGTGACAGGTCAGGTGAGGCAGGTGTTGAACATGTGACAGGTCAGGTGAGGCAGGTGTTGAACATGTGACAGGTCAGGTGAGGCAGGTGTTGAACATGTGACAGGTCAGGTGAGGCAGGTGTTCAACATGTGACAGGTCAGGTGAGGCAGGTGTTGAACATGTGACAGGTCAGATGAGGCAGGTGTTGAACATGTGACAGGTCAGGTGAGGCAGGTGTTGAACATGTGACAGGTCAGGTGAGGCAGGTGTTGAACATGTGACAGGTCAGATGAGGCAGGTGTTGAACATGTGACAGGTCAGATGAGGCAGGTGTTGAACATGTGACAGGTCAGATGAGGCAGGTGTTGAACATGTGACAGGTCAGGTGAGGCAGGTGTTGAACATGTGACAGGTCAGGTGAGGCAGGTGTTGAACATGTGACAGGTCAGATGAGGCAGGTGTTGAACATGTGACAGGTCAGATGAGGCAGGTGATGAACATGTGACAGGTCAGGTGAGGCAGGTGTTGAACATGTGACAGGTCAGCTGAGGCAGGTGTTGAACATGTGACAGGTCAGATGAGGCAGGTGTTGAACATGTGACAGGTCAGATGAGGCAGGTGTTGAATATGTGACAGGTCAGGTGAGGCAGGTGTTGAACATGTGACAGGTCAGATGAGGCAGGTGTTGAACATGTGACAGGTCAGGTGAGGCAGGTGTTGAACATGTGACAGGTCAGGTGAGGCAGGTGTTGAACATGTGACAGGTCAGATGAGGCAGGTGATGAACATGTGACAGGTCAGGTGAGGCAGGTGTTGAACATGTGACAGGTCAGATGAGGCAGGTGTTGAACATGTAACAGGTCAGGTGAGGCAGGTGTTGAACATGTGACAGGTCAGATGAGGCAGGTGTTGAACATGTAACAGGTCAGGTGAGGCAGGTGTTGAACATGTGACAGGTCAGGTGAGGCAGGTGATGAACATGTGACAGGTCAGGTGAGGCAGGTGTTGAACATGTGACAGGTCAGGTGAGGCAGGTGTTGAGCATGTGACAGGTCAGGTGAGGCAGGTGTTGAACATGTGACAGGTCAGGTGAGGCAGGTGTTGAACATGTGACAGGTCAGGTGAGGCAGGTGATGAACATGTGACAGGTCAGTTGAGGCAGGTGTTGAACATGTGACAGGTCAGGTGAGGCAGGTGTTGAACATGTGACAGTTCAGGTGAGGCAGGTGTTGAACATGTGACAGGTCAGGTGAGGCAGGTGTTGAACATGTGACAGGTCAGGTGAGGCAGGTGTTGAACATGTGACAGGTCAGGTGAGGCAGGTGTTGAACATGTGACAGGTCAGGTGAGGCAGGTGTTGAACATGTGGCAGGTCAGGTGAGGCAGGTGTTGAACATGTGACAGGTCAGGTGTTGAACATGTGACAGGTCAGGTGATGCAGGTGTTGAACATGTGACAGGTCAGGTGAGGCAGGTGTTGAACATGTGACAGGTCAGGTGAGGCAGGTGTTGAACATGTGACAGGTCAGGTGAGGCAGGTGTTGAACATGTGACAGGTCAGATGAGGCAGGTGTTGAACATGTGACAGGTCAGATGAGGCAGGTGTTGAACATGTGACAGGTCAGGTGAGGCAGGTGTTGAACATGTGACAGGTCAGGTGAGGCAGGTGTTGAACATGTGACAGGTCAGGTGAGGCAGGTGTTGAACATGTGACAGGTCAGGTGAGGCAGGTGTTGAACATGTGACAGGTCAGGTGAGGCAGGTGTTGAACATGTGACAGGTCAGGTGAGGCAGGTGTTGAACATGTGACAGGTCAGGTGAGGCAGGTGTTGAACATGTGACAGGTCAGGTGAGGCAGGTGTTGAACATGTGACAGGTCAGATGAGGCAGGTGTTGAACATGTGACAGGTCAGGTGAGGCAGGTGTTGAACATGTGACAGGTCAGGTGAGGCAGGTGTTGAACATGTGACAGGTCAGGTGTTGAACATGTGACAGGTCAGGTGAGGCAGGTGTTGAACATGTGACAGGTCAGGTGAGGCAGGTGTTGAACATGTGACAGGTCAGGTGTTCACAGGTGAACTAGTATAATTATCGTCATATAATCGTAGTTGACAGTCGTTTCATTAATCTATAATCTCGTCTAATTAAAAATCTCATTTATATTTCTAATTACACTAGATAATTACACTAGATAATTACACTAGATAATTGTGCCACATTATATTTTTTTCTCATTATCACTAATTTATAATCCAATTATTTTTTTGTGTTGTATCTTGACATTGTTATACAATTAACTTTAATATAATTCTGTAAGATTATTGGTTAATAGTGTTTCATAATTGTTATAAATTCAGCGTCAGTTTGATGGGTCGTGTTGTTGAGGTGACAGTCTGTTGATGTTGGTAATGTGTAGTGACTTCCCTCTTCTGTCACAGTTATTTGACCAAGTTGATTCATAGCTCTGGGCCTCGCTTCCTTCATATATTAACTGACATAACTGATACTTTGTGTCATGAGTCTTGTCACACTTCAGCCTGATACTCTATCACTGTTCATTCCCTTTATACCCATTTAGTTCATTCCACTTCCTCATCACCCTGAGGCTGAACAAGTATTTGCTAATGTTCCAGTGGCTGGTCAGCATTTTAGTTCCCATCTACGTCGTCTTGTCCCTAGTCGTTATATTTCCAACAGTCTGTGCCCAGTCACTCTTTCAGTTCCTTTGAGTATCTTGTACGTTGTAATCAGTTCTCTCAGTTCTTTTCTTTTTGAAGGTTGTTTGATTAATTCTGTGTTGTGGCAGTTAATGTTGGTGCGCGAGACCATCATGGCTGCAGGTCTCTGAACCTGAACACAGTTTACCAGGTGGTGTTCCCAGCCAATATTAACCTAACCCTACAATTCTTGACTGTCCATTAACCTTGTAGTGTGTCTTTTTAAGTCTTTCAAAGTCTTATATATAATGTTAGTGCGACTATTATACAGTGTACTGTTGTCTTTGTACAGTGTATCCGTGTGTGCTGTTATCCAGGCGTCTGGCAGCGCGTTACTTCACTTACTACAAACTACCCTCACCACTCATATTTTGTTAATGTATATAGAATAAATATGACATATCAAAAGGTAATATGCAAATATCGCGAACAAGCGATACAAGATGCAAAACAACCACTGGGGGAGTTGAATGATAGCTCTAGGCCTTTCGTGTTGCAATCAACACCTCAGAAGCATGCAGTGTTGCAGGAAAGAGGAGGCCCAAGCAAATACGATCACAGGGAACAAAGGCGCTCCCTGTGATAGCATCTGCTGCACCACCACCTTTTTTTCTGCAACATTGCAAGCTCCTGATGTGTTGATTGCACTAGGAAAGGCCTAGAGCTATCAATCAACTCCTCCCGTGGCTGTTTTGCATCAAGAGGTAAGTCTCGGCACACAGTGCATGGGAAACTTGTTAATTATTTTTCAAGGTATGTGGTTTCCAACTTGTAGGTCAGTGTGCTAGTACTCTACACTACTACGATAGTACTCTATACTACTACAATAGTACTCTACACTACTGCGATAGTACTCTATACTACTACAATAGTACTCTACACTACTGCGCTAGTATCCTACACTAGTACTGTACACCAGTACTGTATACTAGAATGCTCAACTAGTATTCTGCACTAGTACTCTACACCAGTACTGTAATGGTATGCTTCATTAATATTGTACACCTGTACTCTAGTACTGTACACTAGTACACTAGTGGTTGAGCGTGGTGGTGTGCAGTAAGACCTCCAGCACTGCGTCGCGTCGTGACCAGTCACGGGATCATTGTCTCCCTTCACTGAAAAAACTGCCTCCATGAACACTGTCATGATGTGTGTCACAGCTTATCTTGTCACTGTCATCTTCAGCAGTTAACATTCACCAGTTGTGAGTGTCATCTTCACCAGTTGTGTCATCTTCACCAGTTGTGAGTGTCATCTTTACCAGTTGTGTCATCTTCATCAGTTGTGAGTGTCATCTTCACCAGTTGTGTGTGTCATCTTCAGCAGTTGTGAGTGTCATCTTCAGTTGTGTCATCTTCACCAGTTGTTAGTGTCATCTTCACTAGTTGTGAGTGTCATCTTCAGTTGTGTCATCTTCACCAGTTATGAGTGTCATATTCACCAGTTGTGAGTGTCATCTTCGCCAGTTGTGAGTGTCATCTTGATCAGTTGTGTCATCTTCATCAGTTGTGAGTGTCATCTTCACCAGTTGTCATCTTCACCAGTTGTGTCATCTTCACCAGTTGTGAGTGTCATCTTCACAAGTTGTGAGTGTCATCTTCACCAGTTGTGAGTGTCATCTTCACAAGTTGTGAGTGTCATCTTCACAAGTTGTGAGTGTCATCTTCACCAGTTGTGTCATCTTTACCAGTTGTGTCATCTTCACCAGTTGTGTCATCTTCACCAGTTGTGAGTGTCATCTTCACCAGTTGTGTCATCTTCACCAATTGTGTCATCTTTACCAGTTGTGTCATCTTCACCAGTTGTGTCTTCACCAGTTGAGTGTCATCTTCACCAGTTGTGTCATCTTCACCAGTTGTGAGTGTCATCTTCACCAGTTGTGTCATCTTCACCAGTTGTGTCATCTTCACCAGTTGTGAGTATCATCACCAGTTGTGAGTATCATCACCAGTTGTGAGTATCATCACCAGTTGTGAGTATCATCACCAGTTGTGTCATCTTCACCAGTTGTGTCATCGTCACCAGTTGTGAGTATCATCACCAGTTGTGAGTATCATCACCAGTTGTGAGTATCATCACCAGTTGTGAGTATCATCACCAGTTGTGTCATCTTCACCAGTTGTGTCATCGTCACCAGTTGTGAGTATCATCACCAGTTGTGAGTATCATCACCAGTTGTGAGTATCATCACCAGTTGTATCATCACCAGTTGTGAGTATCATCACCAGTTGTGAGTATCATCACCAGTTGTGAGTATCATCACCAGTTGTGAGTATCATCACCAGTTGTGAGTATCATCACCAGTTGTGAGTATCATCACCAGTTGTGAGTATCATCACCAGTTGTGAGTATCATCACCAGTGTGAGTATCATCACCAGTTGTATCATCACCAGTGTGAGTATCATTACCAGTGTGAGTATCATTACCAGTGAGTATCATTACCAGTTGTGAGTATCATTACCAGTGAGTATCATTACCAGTTGTGAGTATCATTACCAGTGTGAGTATCATTACCAGTGTGAGTATCATTACCAGTTGTGAGTATCATTACCAGTGAGTATCATTACCAGTTGTGAGTATCATTACCAGTGTGAGTATCATTACCAGTGTGAGTATCATTACCAGTTGTGAGTATCATTACCAGTGAATATCATTACCAGTTGTGAGTATCATTACCAGTGTGAGTATCATTACCAGTGAGTATCATTACCAGTTGTGAGTATCATTACCAGTGAGTATCATTACCAGTTGTGAGTATCATTACCAGTGTGAGTATCATTACCAGTGAGTATCATTACCAGTTGTGAGTATCATTACCAGTGAGTATCATTACCAGTTGTGAGTATCATTACCAGTGTGAGTATCATTACCAGTGTGAGTATCATTACCAGTTGTGAGTATCATTACCAGTTGTATCATTACCAGTTGTGAGTATCATCACCAGTTGTGAGTATCATCACCAGTTGTGAGTATCATTACCAGTTGTGAGTATCATCACCAGTTGTGAGTATCATCACCAGTTGTGAGTGTCATCTTCACCAATTTGAGTGTCATCTTCACCAGTTGTGAGTGTCGTCTTGCCCTGGGTGGTAACTGCAATTGACAAAGTCATCACAGTCTTGGTCACAGTTGACACAGTCATCACAGTCTTGGTCACAGTTGATACAGTCATCACAGTCTTGGTCACAGTTGATACAGTCATCACAGTCTTGGTCACAGTTGATACAGTCATCACAGTCTTGGTCACAGTTAACACAGTCATCACAGTCTTGGTCACAGTTAACACAGTCATCACAGTCTTGGTCACAGTTGACACAGTCATCACAGTCTTGGTCACAGTTGATACAGTCATCACAGTCTTGGTCACAGTTGATACAGTCATCACAGTCTTTGTCACAGTTAACACAGTCATCACAGTCTTGGTCACAGTTGACACAGTCATCACAGTCTTTGTCACAGTTAACACAGTCATCACAGTCTTTGTCACAGTTAACACAATCACAGTCTTGGTGACAGTTGACACAGTCATCACAGTCTTGGTCACAGTTGACACAGTCATCACAGTCTTGGTCACAACACAGTCAACAGTCTTGGTCACAGTTAACACAGTCATCACAGTCTTGGTCACAGTTAACACAGTCATCACAGTCTTGGTCACAGTTGACACAGTCATCACAGTCTTTGTCACAGTTAACACAGTCATCACAGTCTTGGCCACAGTTGACACAGTCATCACAGTCTTGGTCACAGTTGACACAGTCATCACAGTCTTGGTCACAACACAGTCAACAGTCTTGGTCACAGTTAACACAGTCATCACAGTCTTGGTCACAGTTAACACATTCATGACAGTCTTGGTCACAGTTAATACAGTCATGACAGTCTTGGTCACAGTTAACACAGTCATTATTGTCTCCCCACTTTTTATTAAGTTGACTTAATTCTTCACATATCTCACCAATTCCTTGACTTTTGATAGCGCATATTAGAGACTTAACCTTCAAGTATTTTACACTTATAAATTATTATATGTCGTTTCTGTTTCTGATATTATATTCTGAGTTCTGCGAAATGTTCCAATAATTCCCTTGTTATGTTGGAAATGGTATAAAATACTTACAGGTTGAAGATCAAGAGAGAGACGTGCAGTAGTTGGGTATCTTAACTGTTGAAATGTTTCGCCCACACAGTAGGCTTCTTCAGTCAAATAAAGAGAGAGCAGTAATAGTGAAATAAAGATGATGTAATCAATGCATCAACCTTGGAGAAAAAGTATTTGAGGTGGTCAGTCCCTCAGCCTGGAGAAGAGTTGAGCTCTGTTATGAAGACGGGTATAGTACGGCCTGTGTACCTGGTTTTAATGGGATTAAAGTGGAGCAAACAAAACTCAATAATAGTATATGACTTGTATTTGCCTTCACCAAAAAATTAAGAAGCTTGTATTTACATGTATGTATACTATATACAATATGTACAGTGGTAGAATAGTGTACAACATGGTGAAACAAAAAGTAAGAACCAGAGAATGCACCATTCTTGACCAGCAGCCCAGGCAAGTCTGTCACTTCGCTTGGCACAAGTGAACCACATTGCTTCAGTTTTGGCGGGTTTGTGATTTCCAATGAACCAAGTTACTGATTTAACGACGGGTACCCTATTGATTATCAAATCCTTAGCACCTGGTTCACTGGTCGGGAGGCAGCCTGTATGGGAGTGTGACATATACAGAATATAATGTAACATACTCGTCGCATGCCACAAGCTCCATGATCGGGAACGATATTGTTTCAGACCATGGAGCTCAACTCTTCTCCAGGCTGAGGGACTGACCACCTAAAATACTTTTTTCTTCAAGGGTCATGGACTGATTACATCATCTTTATTTCACTACTACTGCTCTCTCTGTATTTGACTGGAGAAGCCTCCTGTGTAGGCGAAACATTTCATCAGCAAAGATACTCAATTGCTGCACTGATGGTCTCACCACACTGATGGTCTCACTACACTGATGGTCTCACTGCACTGGTCTCACTACACTGATGGTCTCACTACACTGATGGTCTCACTACACTGATGGTCTCACTACACTGATGGTCTCACTACACTGATGGTCTCACTACACTGATGGTCTCACTACACTGATGGTCTCACTACACTGGTCTCACTGCACTGATGGTATCACTACATTGATGATCTCACTACACTGATGATCTCACTACACTGATGGTCTCACTACACTGATGGTCTCACTACACTGATGGTTTCACTACACTGATGGTCTCACTACTACACTGATCTCACTACACTGAAGGTCTCACTGCACTGATGGTCTCACCATACTTATGGTCTCGCTACACTGATGGTCTCACTGCACTGATGGTCTCACTACACTGATGGTCTCACCGCACTGGTCTCACTACACTGATGGTCTCACTGCACTGACGGTCTCACTACACTGATGGTCTCACTACACTGATGGTCTCATCACACTGATGATCTCACCACACTGATGATCTCACACTGATGCTCTCACCACACTGATGGAGACACCACACTGATGATCTCACTACACTGATGGTCTCATCACACTGATGATCTCACCACACTGATGATCTCACCACACTGATGGTCTCACCACACTTATGGTCTCACCACACTGATGGAGACACCACACTGATGGTCTCACCACACTGATGGTCTCACCACACTGATGGTCTCACCACACTGATGGTCTCACCAAACTGATGGTCTCACCACACTGATGGTCTCACTACACTGATGGTCTCATTACACTGATGGTTTCACCACACTGATGGTCTCACCACACTGATGGTCTCACTACACTGATGGTCTCATCACACTGATGGTCTCACTACACTGATGGTCTCACCACACTGGTCTCACCACACTGATGGTCTCACCACACTGATGGTCTCACCACACTGATGGTCTCACTACACTGATGGTCTCACTACACTGATGGTCTCACTACACTGATGGTCTCACTACACTGATGGTCTCACCACACTGATGGTCTCACCAGACTGATGGTCTCACTACACTGATGGTCTCATCACACTGATGGTCTCATCACACTGATGGTCTCACCACACTGATGGTCTCACCACACTGATGGTCTTACCACACTGATGGTCTCACCACACTGATGGTCTCATCACACTGATGGTCTCATCACACTGATGGTCTCACTACATTGATGGTCTCACCACACTGATGGTCTCATCACACTGATGGTCTCATCACACTGATGGTCTCACCACACTGATGGTCTCACCACACTGATGGTCTGGCCACACTGGTGGAGGCACCATACTTATGGAGGCTCCACCTGATGGAGGCTCCACCTGATGGAGGCTCCACACTGATAGAGGAACCACCTGATGGAGGCTCCACACTGATGGAGGCACCACCTGATGGAGGCACCACCTGATGGAGGCTTCACCTGATGGAGGCTTCACCTGATGGAGGCTCCACCTGATGGAGGCACCACACTGATGGAGGCACCACATTATGGAGGCACCACCTGATTGAGGCTCCACCTGATGGAGGCACCACACTGATGGAGGCACCACACTAATTGAGGCCCCACCTGATGGCTCCACCTGATGGGGGCTCCACCTGATGGGGGCTCCACCTGATGGAGGCTCCACCTGATGAAGGCTCCACGTGATTGAGGCACCAACTAATGGAAGCTTTACCTGATGGATGCTCCACCTGATGGAGGCTCCACGTGATGGAGGCTCCACGTGATGGAGGCTCCACACTGATGGAGGCACCACCTGATGGAGGCTATACCTGATGGAGGCACCACGTGATGGAGGCACCACGTGATGGAGGCATGACACTGATGGAGGCTCCACCTGATGGAGGCACCACCTGATGGAGGCTCCATGTGATGGAGGCACCACCTGATGGAGGCTCCACCTGAGGGAGGCTCCACCTGATGGAGGCTCCACTGTCAAGTGGGTTTTTGATAACGTGGATGGGGTAAGAATACTCGCGTAGGCTGGTAGTATGTATAATATAACGGAAGTATGGGAAAGCACCAACAGCCGACCTGCCTCTTTCTGCTCCCTATCTTTGACTGACCCTCAAAGTGCCTACGGGTGACGGGTGTTTGAAATCCTGTTATGGTCAGCAGCAATATGAATAATCAGTCAGTGATTCATGCAGACGGTTGGTAGTGAGTCATCTACTGGTACACTGGTTAATGGTAACTGGTTACTAGGAACTGGTACTACTACTGAGAGCTCGGCGACGCTAACGTATGTCGTCCCGACATACAACTAATACAAACTAGAGATGGCAGGTGTACGGCTTGGGCTGATTCTATACAATGTCAAAGTACACAACAATTGAACATTATAACATACATAAGTAGAATATTGGAATGGAAGCTTACATAATTGAAACTGTAATAAAACTGTAATGCAATACAAGGTATAATATTGTAATTATTCATCTATACAGGTTATTTACATTTAACCCCAACTCTGCTAGGGTGAGATTGATATATGCAGAATGGGTGTCATCTCTGGGAGGATCAAACTCTGTTGCACTCCCAAAACTGCTGATGCCGTAAGATCCTTTGTGGACTTAGCAGGTTTTTATAGATCTTTCATTGCCAATTTTTCTTCCATAGCTGCTCCTCTGAGTTGCTTAAGAAAGATTCTCCTTTTGTTTGGACCTTCTGTCAAGAAAGAGCATTCCAAACTCTAAAAGAAAAGCTAACATCTGCTCCAATTTTGAAATATCCAGATTTTTCTAAACCCTTCTATCTGACAACTGATGCTAGTTCTATTGGCATAGGTGCCGTACTAGCTCAGAAGACTGATGGCAAGTACAACGCAGTTGCATTTGCTAGCCGAGTCCTTAGGAAGGCTGAACGTAATTATACAGTAACTGAGCAAGAAGTTTTAGCAATAGTATGGTCTTTAAAGCACTTCCAAGACATTATTTATCAGTACTCTGTTCATGTCTTGACAGACCATGCTCCACTGATACCTTTATTCCAGAACAAACAACCTACTGGAAGGTTAGCCGGATGGACCTTAACTATCCAAGAGTTCAATCCCACTGCTGCCACCATTTGTCAAGTGGGTTTTTGATAATGTGGATGGGGTAAGAATACTCACGTAGGCTGGTAGTACGTATAATATAACGGAAGTATGGGAAAGCACCAACAGCCGACCTGCCTCTCTCTGCTCCCTATCATCGACTGACCCTCAAAGTGCCTACAGGTGACGGGTGTTTGAAATCCTGCTATGGTCAGCAGCAATGTGAATAATCAGTCAGTGATTCACGCAGACGGTTGGTAGTGAGTCATCTACTGGTACACTGGTTACTGGTTACTAGGAACTGGTACTACTACTGAGACCACCTGATGGAGGTTCCACCTGTTGGATGCTCCACCTGATGGAAGCACCACCTGATGGAGGCTCCACACTGATAGAGGCAACACACTGATGGAGGTACGACACTGATGGAGGCACCACACTGATGGAGGCTCCAACTGATGGAGGCTCCACCTGATGGAGGCACCACACTGATGGAGGCACCATGTGATGGGGGCACCACCTGATTGAGGCTCCACCTGATGGAGGCACCACACTGATGGAGGCACCACACTGATTAAGGCAACACGTGATGGGGCACCACCTGATGGGGGCTCCACCTGATGGGGGCTCCACCTGATGGAGGCTCCACGTGATGGAGGCTCCACCTGATGGAGGCACCAACTAATGGAAGCTCTACCTGATGGATGCTCCACCTGATGGAGGTTCCACGTGATGGAGGCTCCACCTGATGGAGGCACCACACTGATGGAGGCACCACACTGATGGAGGCACCATGTGATGGGGGCACCACCTGATGGGGGCTCCACCTGATGGAGCCTCCACACGATGGAGGCTCCACCTGATGGAGGCACCAACTAATGGAAGCTCTACTTGATGGATGCTCCACCTGATGGAGGTTCCACGTGATGGAGGTTCCACGTGATGGAGGCTCCACGTGATGGAGGCTCCACGTGATGGAGGCTCCACACTGATGGAGGCTCCTCCTGATGGAGGCACCATATGATGGAGGCACCACGTGATGGAGGCACGACACTGATGGAGGCTCCACCTGATGGATGCACCACCTGATGGATGCACCACCTGATGGAGGCTCCACCTGATGGAGGCTCCACATGATGGAGGCTCCACATGATGGAGGCTCCACCTGATGGATGGTCCACCTGATGGAAGCACCACCTGATGGAGGCTCCACAATGATGGAGGCTCCACCTGATGGAGGCTCCACCTGATGGAGGCTCCACCTGATGGAGGCTCCACCTGATGGAGGCTTCACCTGATGGAGGCACCACCTGATGGAGGCACCACGTGATGGAGGCACGACACTGATGGAGGCTCCACCTGATGGAGGCAACACACTGATGGAGGCAACACACTGATGGATGCACCACACTGATGGAGGCTCCACCTGATGGAGGCTTCACCTGATGGAGGCACCACCTGATGGAGGCTCCACCTGATGGATGCTCCACCTGATGGAGGCACCACCTGATGGAGGCTTCACACTGATGGAGGCTCCACCTGATGGAGGCTCCACCTGATGGAAGCTCCATCTGATGGAGGCACCACACAGATGGAGGCACCACACAGATGGAGGCACCACACTAATTGAGGCTCCACCTGATGGGGGCTCCACCTGATGGAGGCTCCACCTGATGGAGGCACCACCTGATGGAGGCACCACCTGATGTAGGCTCCACATGATGGAGGCACCACCTGATGGAGGCTCCACCTGATGGAGGCTCCACCTGATGGAGGCTCCACCTGATGGAGGCTCCACCTGATGGATGCACCACCTGATGGTGGCTAAACCTGATGGATGCTCCACCTGATGTAGGCACAACCTTATGGAGGCTCCATACTGATGGAGGCACCACCTGATGGAGGCTCCACCTGATGGAGGCTCCACCTGATGGAGGCTCCACCTGATGGAGGCTCCACCTGATGGAGGCTCCACCTGATGGAGGCACCACATGATGGAGGCACCACATGATGGAGGCACCACCTGATTGAGGGTCCACCTGATGGAGGCTCCACCTGATGGAGGCACCACCTGATGGAGGCACCACGTGGAGGCACGACACTAATGGAGGCTTCACCTGATGGAGGCTCCACCTGATGTAGCCAGCACATGATGGAGGCACCACGTGATGTGTGCTCCACCTGATGTATGCTCCACCTGATGGAAGCACCATATAATGGAGGCTGAACACTGATGGAGGCACCACCTGATGGAGACTCCACCTGATGGAGGCTCCACCTGATGGAGGCACCACCTGATGGAGGCCACCACCTGATTGAGGCTCCACCTGATGGAGGCACCACACTGATGGAGGCACCACACTGATGGAGGCTCCACCTGATGGAGGCACCACACTGATGGAGGCTCCACCTGATGAAGGCTCCACCTGATGGAGGCTCCACCTGATGGATGCTCCACCTGATGGATGCTCCAACTAGTGGAGGCACCACACTGATGGAGGCACCACACTGATGGAGGCACCACACTGTTGTTGGCACCACACTGATGGAGGCTCCACCTGATGGGTGCTCCACCTGATGGGGGCTCCACCTGATGGATGCTCCACCTGATGGATGTTCCACCTGATAGAGGCACCACCAGGTGGAGGCTCCACCTGATGGAGGCACCACCAGTTGGAGGCTCCACCTGATGGAGGCACCACCAGGTGGAGGCTCCACCTGATGGAGGCACCACCTGATTAAGGCACCACCTGATAGAGGCTCTATGTGATGGAGGCACTACCTGATGGATGGTCCACCTGATGGAAGCACCAACTGATGGAGGCTCCACCTGATGGATGCTCCACCTGATGGAGGCACCAACTGATGGAGGCACCAACTGATGGAGGCTCCATCTGATGGATGCTTTGTCATGTGGGTTCGATAACGTGGATGGGGTAAAAACACTCACATAGGCCTCGTTAGTACGTATAATTATAACAGAAAGTATGGCAAGCACCATCAGCCGCCCTGCCTCTCTCTGCTCTCTATCTCATACTGACCCACCAGTGCCTACGGGGTGAGCGGCGTTCAAAAACATGCTATGGTCAGCAGCAATATGAATAGCAGTCAGTGATTCACACAGATGGTTGGTAGTGAATCATACTACTGGTAACTGGTTACTGGTAACTGGTACTACTCAAAGAGCTCGGCGACGCTAGCGTATGTCGTCCCGACATACAGCTAATACAAACTAGAGATGGCAGGCGTACGGCTTGGGCTGATTCTATACAATGTCAAAGTACACAACAATTGAACATTATAACATACATATGTAGAATATTGGAACGGAAGCTTATGTAATTGACTATAATGAAACTTACTGTAATGAAACTGTAATGCATTACAAGGTATGATGTAGCACAACTCATTGAATGAAACTCAACATTGGGTTTACACAATAGAAGCGATAAAAAAAATTTGATCGATTGATCTGTATTCATGTGATCTAAGGATTCTGAGAAAGAAATATATACAACGAAAGAAGTGTTTAACAGAAAGGCAGATTCTGTGCACTCAAATCTAGACTGTTAAATCTCGGAATTCGGAGAGAACGTGAGCACAAAAAAAAAATTCTTGAATATTAATAGGTTGATACTGTAATTATTCATCTATACAGGTTATTTACATTTAACCCCAACTCTGCTAGGGTAAGATTGACATATGCAGAATGGGTGTCATCTCTGGGAGGATCAAACTCTGTTGCACTGGCTAACTCGTGCTGTATTTGAGGCAAACCTGAATTGGTAGTTACAAATGATACTTGAGGATTTCTCAATACCTGTCATGTATGTAGGGAATAACGACATTCAGGTTGATCGTCTGACTGAGTATCAGAGGTAGAGAGTACAGGATCAGGAGGATTGTCAGAGTCTGTCACATTAGTCTGGGTTGGAACATCATTATCATCACATACTAACTTCATATGATCTAAATGCAATTCTTTATGCTGACCAGTACTAATTTCTCTAACCTTATACTTATTACCAGTGATATGTTCAACTACTCGATAAGGACCAACAAACTTTTGATCAAGCTTAGGCATTGCAGACGTTTTGTTAAAGTTAGTCAGTATAACTCTCGAGCCTACGTTGATTTTGGCCAGCTTTGCTCGAGTATTTGCGACTCTTGTAAATTCTGCTGTTGATTTATGTAGTGTTTCACGGATTCTTCTAAAGATGCTTTGAGCTAAGGTGGTACGAGTTGCTATGAAATCATCAGAGTTGTAATTGGGTTTTGGGTTAGAATATAACAACTCATAAGGCAAACGTTTATCTACACCATACAATGCATAATGTGGAGTGTCACCTATGGAAACATTGTAAGCAGAATTTATAGCACACTGCACATCAGGTATAACTTCATCCCAAGTTTCACTGTTGGGATTGATAGTGGCTCTCAAGACATCAAGTACTTTCTTATTGGTTCGTTCCGCTAACCCATAGCTGGCAGGATGATGAGGAACAATGGTGGATTTAGAGATTTTGTACAAGTACACAAATTTTCAAGAATCTCATTACAGAATTCACCTCCATTATCTGTTACTAGGGACTTAGGGGTGGTATGCCTGCATATAATGCGTTCTTTAAACGCTTCAGCTACTTTCTAGGCAGTCTTATCTGCAATAGGAACTAACTCACAATATTGAAATGGTCTACCATAACACACAGATGTTTGTTGCCCCAGAGGGAACATTGGAAATTAGTTAACAAATCTAGTGCAACTCTTTCCCATGGTTCGCTAGTAGTTGGATACACTTGGATTGGATTAGGACCATTAGCATTAGCTTTATGTTGCATGCAGACATACTCAGAAATATCAGTTGCGATACGAGGCCTAAAGTATTTCAATCTGGCTTGTTTCACTGAACGATCCATACCAGGGTGTGCAACATTTGGTACATCGTGAACTAGCTGTAAGGCTACATTCACTAGTGACTGTGGAATTACTAATTGGTATGCTCTTCTGCTAGGAGTACCCAACTCGGCTGTTCGATACAGTAATTCTTGGTTCACGACGAAGTCACTGATGGGTGCTAGTGGCTTCACAGTCAGAATAAGATCTTCCTGGAGCAGGAATCAAATCACACCAGACCACATGAGATCTGCTTGAGCATTCTTTACATCCTTGGCAGTAAATGGAGGGTCTGCAATTACTATACTAACGTGTTGCAATAAGGCATCTGCAACTACATTTGACTTCCCAGGTAAGTGTTCAAAGGTAGGATTGAACTGTTGGATAGTCAAGGTTCATCTGGCTAACCTTCCAGTAGGTTGTTTGTTCTGGAATAAAGGTATCAGTGGAGCATGGTCTGTCAAGACATGAACAGAGTACTGATAAATAATATCTCGGAAGTGCTTTAAAGACCATACTATTGCTAAAGCTTCTTGCCCAGTTACTGTATAATTACGTTCAGCCTTCATAAGGACTTGGCTAGCAAATGCAACTGCTTTGTACTTGCCATCAGTCTTCTGAGCTAGTACAGCACCTTTGCCAATAGAACTAGCATCAGTTGTCAGAAGGGCTTAGAAAAATCTGGAAATTTCAAAATTGGAGCAGATGTTAGCTTTTCTTTAAGAGTTTGGAATGCTCTTTCTTGACAGAAGGTCCAAACAAAAGGAGCATCTTTCTTAAGCAACTCGGTTAGAGGAGGAGCTATAGAAGAAAAATTGACAATGAAAGATCTATAAAAACCTGCTAAGCCCACAAAGGATCTTACGGCATCAGCAGTTTTGTGAGTTGGAAAATTTAGTACTGCAGTTACTTTACTTTGGTCAGTCGTAACCCCTCTAGGAGTGACTATGTGACCAAGAAACTTGATTTCTTATCTGAAAAATTGACATTTAGACAGTTTGATCTTTAAATTGGCTTCTTCAAGCTTACCAAGTACTACATCAAGTCTTTTCAAGTGTGTATCCACGTCTTTAGACATTATGTCATCTAAGTACACCATAAGTGCATTACCTATGAGACCTCTAAAGATATTAGTCATGAGCCTTGAGAACGTGATAGGGGAGGATCGTAATCCAAAAGCCATACGGAGGAAGTGATAATGACCTGTAGGAGTGAAGAAGGCAGTTAGCTCTTGGCTGTCCTTGTGAAGAGGGACTTGCCAAAACTCTTGTAACAAGTCCAGGGTCAAAAAGACTTTATCTCCAATGTTACGTAAAATATCACCCAGTACAGGAAGTGGGAAGTGATCTGGAATAGTTTTCGCATTTAACTTCCTAAAGTCAATCACTGGGCACCAAGTACCATCCTTCTTAGGTACTAGGATCAAGGGTGCATTCCAGGGTGAATTACTAGGTGCAGTAACTCCATCATCAAGCATTTGATTGATCAATTCTTCTGTGACAGCAACTTGTGAATGAGGCATTTTGTACGCAGGTATATAGATAGGTCTAGTGCCAGGTTCAAGTGGAATACGATGGGACAGTAAGTTCGTTATACCCATCTTCTCACCTGGTAAGGCAATGGCTTTACGACGTTTGTTCAACAGTCAAAACAAACGCTTGACCTCATCTGGGAAGTCGGTGGGAGCTAAGTCTTTCTCCTCAGCTGGTGGAACGGATTGATCCAGGGAAGTGGATGAGGTCTCCCATGTAGAAATAGCATGAACCCAGTGGTCAGGTGTCAACTCATCCGCTACCTGAACAGGGTAAGGATAGTGAACAAGGTCAACAAAATTGGTATTTGCTCCGAGACGAACACTGTGACCAGAAGTGTTAGCTAGGAAGAAATGGATCTTACTATTTCTTACAACATGTAAGGATGGCTCAACAAATAAACCCTTTACTTTGCAAGAATCACTGTCAACTAGGACGTTATCACCATCTGGAACACTAGAAACAACAACAGACACACTAGTGAGGGCACTAGCCGCGACAGAAACGTCTTTCTGCAGACGGCATGTGACATCAACAAGAGATGGCATTACTAGTTGTAAGTAATCGTTTTCCGACAAGGCGTCCCCCGTGGAGAAACTATTACTTGAACTAGCAGACATTGCAGGGATAGGCTCAGCACTCAAGGTAGTCAGAGCGTCCTCGGACACTTGAGGTAACTGGACACTATCTTGCAAGCCTGAAGTTGCAGGTGGATCACAGACAGGAGTGACAGGATCACCAGTGCCTGACCGCTTGGGTACGCTACTGGAAAATGCACTGGCCTGTAAGGACTTAATCCGAACGTCATATTCTGTGGCAATATGGCAAATCTCGGATCCATAAATAACAAAAAAAGGCACAATACCGTGACTGGAACGATACACAAATAACCCGCACATAAAAGAGAGAAGCTTACGACGACGTTTCGGTCCGACTTGGACCATTGACAAAGTCAGTGTGACTTTGTCAATGGTCCAAGTCGGACCGAAACGTCGTTGTAAGCTTCTCTCTTTTATGTGCGGGTTATTTGTGTATCTCGGATCCAAGCTGGTAACCCAAAAATGGTACGATCAAGTCATCAATTTGGGCATGCCATCGATAAGGGTTGAGCACAATGCGTAAGTCTCGTATGGAAGCAAATCCCAGTAGAAGATCAGGGAAAGTAATCTGGTCGACAACAAGGAAGGAAGCAGTAAAGCCTCTACCTTGGATAGAAAAGGTGAGGGAAGTCCGACCTCAGACACACAGGTGAGAACCAGCTACTCCACTAAGGGAGGACACATGAGTCGGTTCTACGAGAAGGACATGTCGTAACTGCTTATCCCTAAACAAACTAGACCTGATAATATTGACTTGCACACCAGAGTCCATGAACACATGAATGGGTACATTATGAACAGATGCTTGCAGTATAAGGCCTATCGTTACAATGGAAGTTACGTGCAAACCAAAGGGGGGATTGTCATCAGAAAAAATTTGTTCCACTCCATCCCCAAAATCATCTACGTCAGAGACGTGTGAAGCAAGATCAGCAGGATTGTCATTCTCGAGACTGCTTAAGGCTTCAAAGGAATTGTGAACGGGGATGGTGTACTCATTACCTACTGTCACCATGGGACGGTTTGACTGGGGCGCTCGAATTCCCCCGAATTGGAAGAAGGAGCCTGGTTCTAGTTAGTCTGAGAACCACGACGTCTGTTTCTTCTCCTGGTTCTGCAGTTGGAACAGCCACAGAAAGATCTAGAGTACTGAAGGTTGTAGAGAGCATTGCACTCAGATGTGTCATGTCCATGTATTCTATGATAAGTACATAGGGAAGATCTGACTGGTACTCATCATCAGTACGACACCTCTTAGGGTGACTATCAGGACAATTAATTGCAATATGGCCACGGAAACCACAGTTGTAACAAGTCCGCTGACTATGGTTACTGAATGTACTATGAATACTACGAGGTTTATAATGACTCTGTACACTGGTCCTTGGTGATCGCTGCGATGGTTGACGACCACGATTTGTCGCTGTGGCACAAACAAGAGATGGTACAGACTGAGGCATAGGTGTGAAATTACTTTTGATACACGGGAAAGTACCCTGGGGGCACAAGGAACGTACATGATTTAGGGCTGTAAGTGGTTCCATAGTCACAGTTGGAGGATTAGCCTCATAAGCATACACGGAAGCAGGCGGCATTAGTTCTTTGATTGCCCCAAAAGCTGCAATTTTAGCAAACGATGCTGTGGATCGCTTATCCTCATCAGGAACAAAAGCTGAGGACTGGACAGCATTGATAAGTGATGATAAAAGTTTATCTAATCTAACAGCAAATGCACTCAACGATTCATTAGTCATGGGTGTAACATTCACGAGTTCCCTAAGAATGACATATGGATCAGCTGGTACAAGGAAAGAACGAATCAGTTCCTCATATTGTGACCACTTAGTAAGATTCCTGAAGTCTCGCATTTCAAGGAGATCAACATGAACAGCAGCAGGGGACCGATGAAGAGCTTCTTTCGCAATTCTGATGAGACTTTCCTCTGAAGGAGGACCGTCAGCTAGAGCATTAACACGAGAACGAATGGCAGTAAACCATGCTTCAAGACTATGGACTTGGCCATTGAACTAAGGTAACGCATCAAGGGAATCATGAGTAAAACTATAGTGTCTCACTGTCTGGGTCGGTCTGTCAGTTGATAAGGAACTGTGAGGACTGATGACAGAAGCAGCAGTAGTCTGAGAGGTCTGAGTGTCGCCATTCACTAAAGTATCACTTGAAGGTATGTGAGGCATATTGGCAAAGAAGTTGCACAAAAACAAACAAGGCAAAAAAATGAATAATAAAAATGATACAAAATGCTAAAATTGAAATAAAAGAGATGTAACTAATTCTGCAGAAGTAGTAAAAAAATATCTAAGATACACTGCAAGAGGAAGAACAACTCTGTGTAAGGGACTGCTGGCCAAGATAAAGAAACATTGAAATTTACAAGTAAAAATATTACTGGAGGCTGAATTAAATGCAAACTGAGCTGTCTGTACTCTTACTAATAAAGAAATTAACTAATAAAATTGTAAATCAGTGTAAAAAGTATAAAATAAAATCACTAAATTGTATGCGAAGAGAGATAACTAGGAAATTTAAATATTTTCTAAGAGTACATAAACAAAATTAAAATATAATACAAAAACAGTATCAGGAAAAATAAAATGAAAAACAGGACTCAAACAATAATGAACTGAGAATAATAATACATAAAAATATCAATAAAAGAAAATTCACTGCAGAACAAGTGCAACAAAATAAGGCGCAGAAATAATCAATGCAGTAATAAAAGTTACACTGGGAAAATGCAGGTTAAATAATAAAAATATGAAGAAAGACTGATTGAACACTTTAACTCTTAATTGTAAATTAAGCAAAACAATTTACTCAGAGTAAAGAAAACAGTTTACATTAAAAAGAAATTGAAATTACACTAAGAGTGAATTTGTTCAAAGAAATATGAATAAAAACAAAATGAGAAACAAAACTGGAAGTATAACACTTACAAGTGGCAGGGCACACAACACTTACAAGTGGTGGGGCACACACAACAAGGATTGTACACTTATTTATCAATTATGTTCTTACAACAAAATCTTGCTGTGACTGATACGACAAAAATTGCTTGCAAAAATAATGGTACACAAGTCTGCGAAAAAATCAAGGGAATGAGATACTGCTGGGCATACGAAAAAACAAAAAGGTACACATAGAAATAAATGGATAATTTAGTGTACTGGAGTGAATAACACTGCATGAATAGTGACAAATACTTGAGAATACAGTGCTGAAAGAACACAAGACAAAAAAAATAATGAATTACTTCACACGCAGTGAATGATGGGGTAAGGAATAAAATACTGCACGTAAATAAGGAATACACCTGAACACTACAAAATAATACTAAAGGCAAACAGTAGCATAAAAAAACACATATAAAAATATAAGTGAAACACGAAGGATAAGCGATAACACTGAAAAATATTGCAAAAGTAATGAGTCAAAGAAACACTGAGTCTACACTGAAAACACAAGGCTTAGAGTACACAAGAAATTCACTGTAAATATCACACACACACAAATGTCTTTAATTGCAGGAAAATGTCGCTTAACAGGAAATTATCACTGAAGTCTGGAGTGGTAGACGGGCGGTGACGGGTGATGAGGTGAAGACGTGGTCCTGTGTGGGTGATGATTCCTCCTACACTCACACAGTTGTCGTGAAGAAATGCGCTTTCTAGGTAAACTCACATAACTGGCTTTATTGTTGGCGCACAGCTACAATCTTGACCAATTATGTGAGCTAAAACAGTGCTAGGACCCAGTACAAGGGTGGAAAAACCCACAGGTAGATGAGGTGGAGAGTGGGTGAAGGGAACGTGACTCAACTCTCTGGCGCTCACTGGCGCACAGTCTCACCACTCACAAGAAAACTCCAGGTGGCTTAACTAAGCCACAATATGCCACAGGGATGGTGACCACTCTTAGCATCCAACTGGGAGCACAAAGCGATATAGGAGACAATACTTCAGAGGAACTTGCATGGCTTACTTCTCTCTCTCAGCTGGGTTAGAAGCTGGGTTGGATGACTGGCTTAACCCACGAGAATGGCTGACTGGAATACATGTAACGATGCACATAGCATGAAGGAGCAGGTGGATGACAGGAGACAGGCTGGATGATAGGCTGAGGCAGGCTGACTGGCGTTCACTTCCACAGTCTGGCTTACTGGCTGGCTTAATTGCAAAATCCGGGTCAACCCCTCGGAGATTGAAGCAGTTAGCACACAAACTAAACCATGAAGCTTGAAAGACGGCTGCAACTGGCTTGCAGGCTGGAGGGACACAGGGTGGTAAGCAGCTAGCGGGAGGTGGCAGAGACGGTTCACCTCTGACCTGCCGGCACCCCACAAACAATCTTCTAACGTCAACTGCAGCTCTTTCTAGCCTTGATCCCATCCATCACCAGGGATTACATTTATCTCGCTGCTTTTTGCTCTTCGCCTGTTGAGAGCCTCTTTGCTAAGGCGAATATTCCATCCATGACTGATCGCTGTGATGCTGTTTTGTTCGCTCTCATGACCTCCGCCATCCTTCCATGTTTAGGATAGTAACGGATACAAGTAGAAGTTCCTTATTCGTTCGCTGCCCCTGTTTACTCTGTCCCTTTTCTCTTCATCTACATTCGCCCTTGTCTTCTCTTCAGTTGCCACCTTTCTGTGTTCATGTAGCATCTAACTTTTCCCTTCTCCCTTGGGAAGTTTTGATGGTTCGTGTTCTTTCATACCGCCAAATACCTATGGTTACTTCTCACTCTCTTTTTCTTAATCACTCCCAGTCTTATTCCCATCGCAGTGTACACCGATGGTTCCAAGTCTTCTGACGGTGTTTGATTTGCAGCAGTGTTTCCAGACAGCATTGTACGAGGGCATTTATTAGCCTCAGCTAGCATTGTTACAGCTGAATTGTGTGCAATTCTCGTAGCACTTATCCATATTGCATCTGTGCCTGTGTTGCCATTTGTGGTAGTTTTAGACTCCCTTAGTGCTTTACAGACTATACGAAAATTTGATTCACCTAATTCCCTGGTTCTTTGTATCCAACTTTGGTTACGCTGTATCTCTAGCGAACACAAATATATTGTTTTTTGCTGGGTTCCTGCTTATGTTGATGTACAGGGCAATGAACAGGCAGACACTGCTGCACGGTCAGCAGTACATGACCTTCCAGTTTCATATATAGGTGTTCCATTCAAAGACTATTTTGCTGTGATTTATACCCACCATCGCAACCGTTGGCAAGTGTTGGTCTGATCTGCTACTTAACAAATTACATTTTATTAAACCAAGTATAGGTGTCTGTCCATCTTTTTGTTATCACTATGGAGACGGAGACTGCACTCTCCCGTCTTGGCATCGGCCACACTTGTCTTGCTCATGGGTATCTCATGGAGAGGTGCCTTGTTCTACTCTGAGAATTGCCAGGTTCCAGTTTCTTTTAGCCATGTTCTGTTGGACTGTCCACTCTGTCAACGAGCAAGCAGAATTTACCTCTGACGTCATCACCGCTCTAATGCCCTTGCTTTACCTTCCCTTCTTGCTTGTGGACCCACCTTTAACCCAGACACTCTAACTTTTTGACATCAACTGATTTACTGCGCAAACTTTGATGATTCCTCGAGCACTCCTCACAGCCCTCTCTATCCATCCCTCTTGCTACCCTCAACCCCTACACTATCCCCTGCCTTGCTGCACTGTATGACCTAATAATCTCTCCCCCTCTTGCTACCCAGTACCCTTGCACCATTCCCTGCCCTGCTGCGCTGTATGACAGTTGTAGGTTTAGCGCTTCTTTTTTGAGTATAATAATTATCCAACTATATCTTAATGTTATTTTCCCTTTGTGTATAAATGTTATTTGTTTACTGTCATAGTTGACCAAGTCATGTTCAACTTGGTAGACTAACACTGTAGTGTTATCACTGGTGCTGCTTGCTATCACTGGTGCTGCTTGCTATCACTGGTGCTGCTTGCTATCACTGGTGCTGCTTGCTATCACTGGTGCTGCTTGCTATCACTAGTACTGCATGCTGTCACAGGTGCTGCTTGCTATCACTAGTACTGCATGCTATCACTGGTGCTGCTTGCTATCACTGGTGCTGCTTGCTATCACTGGTGCTGCTTGCTATCACTGGTGCTGCTTGCTATCACTGGTGCTGCTTGCTATCACTGGTACTGCTTGTTATCACTGGTGCTGCTTGCTATCACTGGTACTGCTTGCTATCACTGGTACTGCTTGCTATCACTGGTGCTGCTTGCTATCACTGGTACTGCTTGCTATCACTGGTACTGCTTGTTATCACTGGTGCTGCTTGCTATCACTGGTACTGCTTGCTATCACTGGTACTGCATGCTATCACTGGTACTGCTTGCTATCACTAGTACTGCATGCTATCACTGGTACTGCTTGCTATCACTAGTACTGCATGCTATCGCTGGTACTGCTTGCTATCACTAGTACTGCTTGCTATCACTGGTGCTGCTTGCTATCACTGGTACTGCTTGTTATCACTGGTACTGCATGCTATCACTGGTACTGCTTGCTATCACTAGTACTGCATGCTATCACTGGTGCTGCTTGCTATCACTGGTACTGCTTGTTATCACTGGTGCTGCTTGCTATCACTGGTACTGCATGCTATCACTGGTACTGCTTGCTATCACTAGTACTGCATGCTATCACTGGTGCTGCTTGCTATCACTGGTGCTGCTTGCTATCACTAGTACTGCATGCTATCACTGGTGCTGCTTGCTATCACTGGTACTGCTTGCTATCACTGGTACTGCTTGTTATCACTGGTGCTGCTTGCTATCACTGGTACTGCATGCTATCACTGGTGCTGCTTGCTATCACTAGTACTGCTTGCTATCACTGGTGCTGCTTGCTATCACTGGTGCTGCTTGATATCACTAGTACTGCTTGCTATCACTGGTGCTGTTTGCTATCACTAGTACTGCATGCTATCACTGGTGCTGCTTGCTATCACTGGTGCTGCTTGCTATCACTAGTACTGCATGCTATCACTGGTGCTGCTTGCTATCACTGGTACTGCTTGCTATCACTGGTACTGCTTGCTATCACTGGTGCTGCTTGTTATCACTGGTACCGCATGCTATCACTGGTGCTGCTTGCTATCACTAGTACTGCATGCTATCACTGGTACTGCTTGCTATCACTGGTACTGCTTGCTATCACTGGTACTGCTTGCTATCACTGGTGCTGCTTGCTATCACTAGTACTGCATGCTATCACTGGTACTGCTTGCTATCACTAGTACTGCATGCTATCACTGGTGCTGCTTGCTATCACTAGTACTGCATGATATCACTGGTACTGCTTGGTATCACTGGTACTGCTTGCTATCACTGGTACTGCTTGCTATCACTGGTGCTGTTTGCTATCACTAGTACTGCATGCTATCACTGGTACTGCTTGCTATCACTAGTACTGCATGCTATCACTGGTGCTGCTTGCTATCACTGGTGCTACTTGCTATCACTGGTGCTGCTTGCTATCACTAGTACTGCATGCTATCACTGGTACTGCTTGCTATCACTAGTACTGCATGCTATCACTGGTACTGCTTGCTATCATTAGTACTCCTTGCTATCACTAGTACTGCATGCTATCACTGGTGCTGCTTGCTATCACTGGTGCTGCTTGCTATCACTGGTACTGCTTGCTATCACTGGTGCTGCTTGCTATCACTAGTACTGCATGCTATCACTGGTGCTGCTTGCTATCACTAGTACTGCATGCTATCACTGGTGCTGCTTGCTATCACTGGTACTGCTTGCTATCACTGGTGCTGCTTGCTATCACTAGTACTGCATGCTATCACTGGTACTGCTTGCTATCACTAGTACTGCATGCTATAACTGGTACTGCTTGCTATCATTAGTACTCCTTGCTATCACTGGTACTGCTTGCTATCACTAGTACTGCTTGCTATCACTGGTACTGCTTGCTATCACTGGTGCTGCATGCTATCACTGGTACTGCTTGCTATCATTAGTACTCCTTGCTATCACTAGTACTGCATGCTATCACTGGCACTGCTTGCTATCACTAGTACTGCATGCTATCACTGGTACTGCTTGCTATCATTAGTACTCCTTGCTATCACTGGTGCTGCTTGCTATCACTAGTACTGCATGCTATCACTGGTGCTGCTTGCTATCACTAGTACTGCATGCTATCACTGGTACTGCTTGCTATCACTGGTGCTGCTTGCTATCACTAGTACTGCATGCTATCACTGGTGCTGCTTGCTATCACTAGTACTGCATGCTATCACTGGTGCTGCTTGCTATCATTAGTAATCCTTGCTATCACTGGTGCTGCTTGCTATCATAGGTGCTGCTTGCTATCACTGGTCCTGCTTGCTGCCACTAGTACTGCATGCTATCACTGGTACTGCTTGCTATCACTGGTGCTGCTTGCTATCACTAGTACTGCTTGCTATCACTAGTACTGCTTGCTATCACTGGTGCTGCTTGCTATCACAGGTGCTGCTTGCTATCACTGGTGCTGCTTGTCATCACTGGTACTGCATGCTATCACTGGTGCTGCTTGCTATCACTAGTACTGCATGCTATCACTGGTGCTGCTTGTTATCACTGGTACTGCATGCTATCACTGGTGCTGCTTGCTGTCACTAGTACTGCTTGCTATCACTGGTGCTGCTTGTTATCACTGGTACTGCATGCTATCACTGGTGCTGCTTGCTGTCACTAGTACTGCTTGCTATCACTGGTGCTGCTTGTTATCACTGGTACTGCATGCTATCACTGGTGCTGCTTGCTGTCACTAGTACTGCTTGCTATCACTGGTGCTGCTTGCTATCACTGGTACTGCTTGCTATCACTGGTGCTGCTTGTTATCACTGGTGCTGCTTGCTATCACTGGTACTGCTTGCTATCACTGGGGCTGCTTGCTATCACTGGTGCTGCTTGCTATCACTGGTGCTGCTTGTTATCACTGGTGCTGCTTGCTATCACTGGTACTGCATGCTATCACTGGTGCTGCTTGCTGTCACTGGTACTGCTTGCTATCACTGGTGCTGCTTGCTATCACTGGTGCTGCTTGCTATCACTGGTACTGCTTGCTATCACTGGTGCTGCTTGTTATCACTGGTGCTGCTTGCTATCACTGGTGATCCTTGCTGTCACTAGTACTGCTTGCTATCACTAGTACTGCTTGCTGTCACTAGTACTGCTTGCTCTCACTAGTACTGCTTGCTATCACTGGTGCTGCTTGTTATCACAGGTACTGCTTGCTATCACTGGTACTGCTTGCTATCACTGGTACTGCTTGCTATCACTGGCGTTGCTTGCTATCACTGGTGATCCTTGCTGTCACTAGTACTGCATGCTATCACTGGTGCTGCTTGTTATAACAGGTGCTGCTTGCTGCCGCTGGTACTGCTTGCTTTCACTGGTGCTGCTTGCTATCACTGGTGCCTCTGGCTATCACTAGTACTGCTTGCTATCACCGGTGCTGCTTGCTATCACTGGTACTGCTTGCTTTCACTGGTGCTGCTTGCTATCACTGGTGCTGCTTGTTGCCACTGGCGCTGCTTGCTATCACTGGTGCTGCTTGCTATCACTGGCGCTGCTTGCTATCACTGGTGCTGCTTGCTATCACCGGTGCTGCTTGCTATCACTGGTACTGCTTGTTGCCACTGGTGCTGCTTGCTATCACTAGTGCTGATTGCTATCACAGGTGCTGCTTGCTATCATAGGTGCTGCTTGCTATCACTGGTGCTGTTTGCTATCAGAGGTGCTGCTTCCTATCAGAGCTGCTGCATGCTATCACAGGTGCTGCTTGCTATCACAGGTGCTGCGTGCTATCACTGGTGTTGCGCGGTATCACTGTTGCTGTGTGGTATCACAGGTGCTGCGTGCTATCACTGGTGCTGCGGGCTATCAGAGTTGCTGCTTCCTATCACTGGTGCTGCTTGCTGTCACTGGTGCTTCATGCTATCACAGGTCCTGCGTGCTACCACAGGTGTTGCTTGCTATCACACGTGCTGCTTGCTATCACAGGTACTGCATGCTGTCACTGGTTCTGTGTGCTGTCACAGGTGCTGCTTGCTATCACTGGTGCTGCTTGCTGTCACTGGTGCTGGGTGCTATCACAGGTGCTGCTTGTTATCACAGGTGCTGCTTGCTATCACAGGTACGGCTTGCTATCACAGGTGTTGCATGCTGTCACTGGTGCTGCGTGCTATCACAGGTGCTGCTTGCTATCACAGGTGTTGCATGCTATCACTGGTGCTGCGTTCGATCAGAGTTGCTGCTTCCTATTACAGGTGCTGCTTGCTATCACTGGTGCTGCTTGCTATCACAGGTGCTGCTTGCTATCACAGGTACTGCTTGCTATCACAGGTGTTGCATGCTGTCACTGGTGCTGCTTGCTATCACAGGTGTTGCGTGCTATCACAGGTGCTGCTTGCTATCACAGGTGCTGCTTGCTATCACAGATACTGCTTGCTATCACATGTGCTGCTTTCTATCACAAGTACTGCATGCTATCACAGGTCCTGCGTGCTATAACAGCTGCTCCCTGCTATCACTGGTGCTGCATGCTATCTCTAGTGCTGCGTGTTATCACTGGTGCTGCGTGCTATCACTTGTGCTGCGTGCTATCACTGGTAATGCTTGGTATCACAGATGTGTGATATGACAGGTCATGCGTGCTATCACAAATGCTGCGTGCTATCACAGGTGGTGCGTGCTATCACAAATGCTGCGTGCTGTCACAGGAGCTGCTTGCTACCACAGGTGCTTGGTGCTATCACAGATCCTGCGTGCTATCACTGGTGCTGCGTGCTATCACAGGTGCTGCTTGCTGTCAAAGGTGCTGCGTGCTATCACAGGTGCCGTTTGCTATCACAGGTGCTGCTTGTTATCACAGGTGCTACTTGCTATCACAGGTGCTGCTTGTTATCACAGGTGCTGCTTTCTATCACAGGTGCTCCTTGCTATCACTGGCGCTGCGTGCTATCACAGGTGCTGCGTGTTAACACAGGTGCTGCTTGCTATCACTGGTGCTGCGTGCTAGCACAGGTGCTGCTTGCTATCATGCTGCGTGCTATCACAGGTGATACTTGCTATCACTGGTGCTGCGTGCTGTCACAGGTGCGGCTTCCTATCACTGGTGCAGCGTGATAACACAGGTGCTGCTTGTTATCACTTATGCTGCATGCTATCACAGGTGCTACTTGCTGTCACTGGTGTTGCGTGATATCACAGGTGCTGTTTGCTATCACTGGTGCTGCTTGCTCTCACAGGAGCTGTGTGCTATCACTGGTGCTGCGTGCTATCACAGGTGCTGCGTGCTATCACAGGTACTGCGTGCTATCACTGGTGCTTCGTGCTATCACATGTGCTGCTTTCTTTCACTGGTGCTGCATGCTATCACAGGTGCGGCTTCCTATCACTGGTGCTGCGTGCTAACACAGGTGCTGCTTGCTATCAGTTATGCTGCGTGCTATCACAGGTGCTACTTGCTATCACTGGTGCTGCATGCTATCACAGGTGCTGTTTGCTATCACTGGTGCTGCGTGCTATCACTGGCGCTGCGTGCTATCACTGGTGCGGCGGGCTATCACTGGCGCTGCGTGCTATCACAGGCGCTGCGTGCTATCACTGATGCTGCGTGCTATCACAGGTGCTGCTTGCTATTACAGGTGCTGCTTGCTATCACAGGTGTGCTGCTTGCTATCACAGGTGCTGCTTGCTATCACAGGTGCTGCTTGCTACCACTGGTGCTGCGTGTTAACACAGGTTCTGCTTGCTATCACAGGTGCTGCTTTCTATCACTGGTGCTGCGTGCTATCAGAGGTGCTGCTTGCTATCACATGTGCGGCGTGCTATCACAGGTGCTGCTTGCTATCACAGGTGCTGCGTGCTATCACTGGTGTGGCGTGCTATCACAGGTGCTGCTTGCTATCACAGGTGCGGCGTGCTATCACAGGTGCTGCTTGCTATCACAGGTGCTGCTTGCTCTCACAGGTGCTGCTTGCCATCAATGCTGCTGCCTAGTGGCACAGGTCCTGCGTGCTATCACTGGTGCTGCGTGCTAACACAGGTGCTGCATGCCATCACAGGTGCTGTGTGCTATCACAGGTGCTGTGTGCTTTCACAGGTGCTATTTGCTATCACAGGTGTTGTGCGCTATCACAGGTGCTGCGTGCTATCACAGGTGCTGCGTGCTATCACAGGTGCTTGGTGCTATCACAATGGCTACGTGCTATCACAGGTGCTGCGTGCTATCACAGGTTTTGCGTGTTTTCACAGATGCTGCTTTCTGTCACGTTTGGTGCTTGCTATCACAGGTGCTGCTTGCTATCACAGGTGATGCGTGCTATCACAGGTGCTCCGTGCTATCACAGGTGGTGCGTGCTATCAAAGGTGCTGCGTGCTATCACAGGTGTTGCGTGTTGTCATAGGTGCTGCGTGCTATCACTTGTGCTGCTTGCTATCGCAGGTGTTGCATGCTTTCACAGGTGCTGCTTACTATCACTGGTGCTGCGTGCTATCACTGGTGCTGCGTGCTATCACTGGTGCTGCGTGCTGTTAATGGTGCTGCGTCCTATCACTGGTGGTGCTTGCTATCACAGGTGCTGCTTTCTGTCACGTTTTCTGCTTGCTATCACAGGTGCTGCTTGCTGTCACAGGTGCTGCTTGCTATCACAGGTGCTGCTTGCTATCACTGGTGTTGCGTGCTGTCACTGGTGTTGCGTGCTATCAAAGGGGCTGCCCAGCAGTGTGTACTGTCACAGTTGTTGCTTGCTATCACAGGTGCTGCTTGCTATCACAGGTGCTGCTTGCTATCACAGGTGCTGCTTGCTATCACAGGTGTTCCATGCTGTCACTGGTGCTGCATGCTATCACAGGTGCTGCTTGCTATCACTGGTGCTGCTTGCTATCACAGGTGCTGCTTGCTGTAACAGGTACTGCTTGCTATCACAGGTGTTGCATGTTGTCACTGGTGCTCCTTGCTATCACAGGTGTTGCGTGCTATCACAGGTGCTGCTTGCTATCACAGGTGCTGCTTGCTATCACAGGTGCTGCTTGCTATCACGGATACTGCTTGCTATCACAGGTACTGCTTTTTATCACAAGTGCTGCGTGCTATCACAGGTCCTGCGTGCTATAACAGCTGCTGCCTGCTATCACAGGTGCTGCCTGCTATCACAGGTGCTACGTGCTATCACAGGTCCTTCATGCTATCTCTAGTGCTGCGTGTTATCACTGGTGCTGCGTGCTATCACTTGTGCTGCGTGCTATCAGTTGTGCTGCGTGCTATCACTGGTAATGCTTGGTATCACAGATGTGTGATATGACAGGTCGTGCGTGCTATCACAAATGCTGCGTGCTATCACAGGTGCTGCGTGCTATCACAAATGCTGCATGCTGTCACAGGAGCTGCGTGCTATCACTGGTGCTGTTTGCTATCACTGATGCTGCTTGCTCTCACAGGAGCTGTGTGCTATCACTGGTGCTGCGTGGTATCACAGGTGCTGCGTGCTATCACAGGTGCTGCGTGCTATCACTGGTGCTGCGTGCTACCACAGGTGCTGCGTGCTATCACAGGTGCTGCGTGCTATCTCATGTGCTGCGTGCTATCACATGTGCTGCTTGCTATCACTGGTGCTGCGTGCTATCACAGGTGCTGCTTGCTATCACTCGTGCTGCGTGCTATCACAGACGCTGCGTGCTATAACTGGTGCTGCGTGCTATCACAGGTGCTGCTTGCTATCACTGGTGCTGCGTGCTATCACAGGTGCTGCTTGCTATCACTGGTGCTGCCTGCTATCACAGGTGCTGCTTGCTATCACAGGTGCTGCTTGCTATCACAGGTGCTGCTTGCTATCATAGGTGTTGCTTGCTGTCACAGGTGTTGCTTGCTGTCACAGGTGCTGCTTGCTATCACAGGTGCTGCTTGCTATCACTGGTGCCACGTGCTCTCACAGGTGCTGTGTGTTAACACAGGTGGTGCTTGCTATCACGGGTGCTGCTTGCTTTCACTTGTGCTGCGTGCTATCACAGGTGCTGCGTGCTATCACTCGTGCTGCGTGCTTTCACTGGTGCGGCGTGCTAGCACAGGTGCAGCTCGCTATCACAGGTGCGGCGTGCTATCACAGGTGCTGCCTGCTATCACAGGTGCTGTGTGCTATCACAGGTGCTGTGTGCTATCACAGGTGCTGTTTGCTATCACAGGTGTTGTGCGCTATCACAGGTGCTGCGTGCTATCACAGGTGCTGCGTGCTATCACAGGTGCTGCTTGCTGTCACAGGTGCTGCTTTCTGTCACGTTTGGTGCTTGCTATCACAGGTGCTGCTTGCTATCACAGGTGGTGCATGCTATCAAAGGTGCTGCGTGCTATCACAGGTGTTGCGTGTTATCGCAGGTGCTGCGTGCTATCACTGATGCTGCGTGCTATCACTGGTGCTGTTTGCTATCACTGGTACTGCTTGCTATCGATGGAAATAAATGGTATCAAATACCGACACAGTGGAAATATAAACACATATGCAGTATAATGTGATCCTTTGTTGACAACGTTTCACACACACAGTGGGCTTTTTCAAGTCACACACAGATCTGTGTGTGACTTGAAAAAGCCCACTGTGTGGGTGAAACGTTGTCAATAAAGGATCACATTATACTGCATATGTGTTTATATTTCCACTGCTTGCTATCACAGTTGTTGCTTGCTGTCACTGGTGCTGCGTGCTATCACAGTTGTTGCTTGCTATCACAGGTGCTTCGTGCTATCACAGATGCTGCGTTCTATCACTGGTACTGCTTGCTATCACAGGTACTGTGTGCTCTCTCAGGTGCTGTGTGTTATCACAGGTGCTGCGTGCTGTCACTGGTGCTGCGTGCTGTCACTGGTGCTGCGTGCTGTCACTGGTGCTGCGTGCTGTCACTGGTGCTGCGTGCTATCACAGGTACTGCGTGCTATCACAGGTGCTACGTGCTATCACTGGTGCTGCGTGCTATCACTCGTGCTGCGTGCTGTCACTGGTGCTGCGTGCTGTCACTGATGCTGCGTGCTGTCACTGGTGCTGCGTGCTATCACTCGTGCTGCGTGCTGTCACTGGTGCTGCGTGCTATCACTGGTGCTGCGTGCTATCACTCGTGCTGCCTGCTGTCACTGGTGCTGCGTGCTGTCACTGATGCTGCGTGCTGTCACTGGTGCTGCGTGCTATCACAGGTACTGCGTGCTATCACAGGTGCTACGTGCTATCACTGGTGCTGCGTGCTGTCACTGGTGCTGCGTGCTATCACAGTTGCTTGCTATCACAGGTGCTGCGTGCTATCACAGGTGCTGCGTGCTATCACTGGTGCTTCGTGGTGTCACTGTTGCTGCGTGCTATCACTTTTGATGCGTGCTGTCACTGGTGCTGTGTGCTATCACAGTTGTTGCTTTCTATCACAGGTGCTGCGTGCTATCACAGTTGTTGCTTGCTATCACTGGTGCTGCGTGCTATCACAGGTGCTCTGTGCTATCACTAGTGCTGCGTGCTATCACTGGTGCTGTTTGCTATCACAGTTGTTGTTTGCTATCACAGTTGTTGCTTGCTATCACTGGTGCTGCGTGCTATCACAGGTGCTCTGTGCTATCACAGTTGTTGCTTGCTGTCACTGGTGCTGCGTGCTATCACTGGTGCTGCGTGCTATCACAGTTGTTGCTTGCTATCACAGGTGCTTCATGCTATCACAGGTGCTGCGTGCTATCACTGGTACTGCTTGCTATCACAGGTACTGTGTGCTCTCTCAGGTGCTGTGTGTTATCACAGGTGCTACATGCTGTCACTGATGCTGCGTGCTGTCACTGGTTCTGCGTGCTGTCACTGGTGCTGCGTGCTATCACAGGTGCCGCGTGCTATCACAGGTGCTGCGTGCTATCACAGGTGCTGCGTGCTATCACTGGTGCTGCGTGCTATCACAGGTGCTGCGTGCTATCACTGGTACTGCTTGGTGTCACAGGTACTGTGTGCTCTCACAGGTGCTGTGTGCTATCACACGTGCTGCGTGCTGTCACTGGTGCTGCTTGCTATCACAGGTGGTGTGTGCTATCACAGTTGTTGCTTGCTATCACAAGTGCTGCGTGCTATCACTGGTGCTGCGTGCTGTCACTGGTGCTGCATGCTATCACAGGTGGTGTGTGCTATCACAGTTGTTGCTTGCTATCACAGGTGCTGCGTGCTATCACTGGTGCTGCGTGCTGTCACTGGTGCTGCATGCTATCACTTGTGCTGCGTGCTATCACTGGTGCTGCGTGCTATCACTGGTGTTGCGTGCTGTCACTGGTGCTGCGTGCTATCACTTGTGCTGCGTGCTATCACTGGTGCTGCGTGCTGTCACTGGGGCTGCGTGCTTTCAC
This sequence comes from Cherax quadricarinatus, assembly GCF_038502225.1. Classification (NCBI taxonomy): domain Eukaryota; kingdom Metazoa; phylum Arthropoda; class Malacostraca; order Decapoda; family Parastacidae; genus Cherax; species Cherax quadricarinatus. The sequence continues at coordinate 38,328,914 of NC_091306.1, read as the reverse complement.
TGGTGCTGCGTTCTGTCACTGGTGCTGCGTGCTATCACTGGTGCTGCTTGCTATCACTGGTGCTGCGTGCTGTCACTGGTGCTGCGTGCTTTCACTGGTGCTGCGTTCTGTCACTGGTGCTGCGTGCTGTCACTGGTGCTGCGTGCTATCACTGGTGCTGCGTGCTATCACTTGTGCTGCGTGCTATCACTGGTGCTGCGTGCTATCACTGGTGCTGCGTGCTATCACTGGTGCTGCGTGCTGTCACTGGTGCTGCGTGCTATCACTTGTGCTGCGTGCTATCACTGGTGCTGCGTGCTATCACTGGTGCTGCGTGCTTTCACTGGTGCTGCGTTCTGTCACTGGTGCTGCGTACTGTCACTGGTGCTGCGTGCTATCACTAGTGCTGCTTGCTATCACGGGTGCTGTGTGATATTACTGGTGCTGCTTGCTATCACTCTTGCTGCTTCCTATCACAGGTGTTTCTTGCTATCACAGGTGCTGTGTGCTATGACAGGTGCTGCTTGCTATCACAGGTGATGTGTACTATCACTGGTGTTGCGCCCTATCGCTGGTGTTGCGTGCTATCACTGGTGCTGCGTGGTATCAGAGGTGCTGCTCGCTATCACTGGTGCTGCTTGCTATCACAAGTGCTGCCCAGCAGTGTTTGCTGTCACAAGTGCTGCCCAGCAGTGTGTGCTATCACAGGTGCTGCTTGCTATCACAAATGCTGTGTGCTATAACAGGTGCTGCTTGCAATCACAGGTGCTTCGTATTATGACAGGTTCTGCTTGCTATTACAAGTGCTGTTTGCTGTCACACGTCCTGCGTGCTATCACAGGTGCTGCGTGCTATCACAGGTGCTGCGTGCTATCATAGCTCTCTCATGATCATTCGTGTCCCTGATTTTCTTCAGCTTCCCAGAAAACAATCTATGTGAGTGAAGGATGACTGTGTCTGGCACTTACTGTGAAACACTTGCGGTGTAGATTATACCACTGTGATCCCTGGGTCGTCTTGTGGGTACACTGTAAATACCATCGTGGTGTGAC
>NC_091306.1:38312883-38322883 GCF_038502225.1 Cherax quadricarinatus | reverse complement strand
TGTGTGTGTGTGTGTGTGTGTGTGTGTGTGTGTGTGTGTGTGTGTGTGTGTGTGTGTGTATGTGTTGTGTGTTTGTGTGTGTATGTTGTGTGTTTGTTAGTTACCATTTTGTCCTAGGCACATGTCGATTAGACACTAGGCCTGTTGTGTGTGTGTGTGTGTGTGTGTGTGTGATGTGTGATGTGTGTGTGTGTGAGTGTGTGTGTGTGTGTGTGTGTGTGTGTGTGTGTGTGTGTGTGTGTGTGTGTGTGTGTGTGTGTGTGTGTGTGTGTGTGTTGTGTGTTTGTGTGTTGTATATGTTTTGGGTGTGTGTGTGTTATGTGTGTGTTATGTGTGTGTGTTATGTGTGTGTGTGTGTTTGTGTGTGTGTTTTGTGTGTGTGTGTTGTGTGCTTGTGTGTGTGGTGTATGTGTTTTGTGTGTATTTTGAGTGTGTGTTGTGTGTGCTGTGTGTGTGTGTGTGTGTGTGTGTGTGTGTGTGTGTGTATGTGTTTGTGTTTGTGTGTGTATGTGTTTGTGTATGTAAAACGATTACTTGAAACTAGTAATGCCATCTCTTGTTGATGTCACATGCCGTCTGCAGAAAGACGTCTCTGTTGCGGCTAGTGCTCTCACTAGAGTGTCTGTAGTTGTTCTTAGTGTTCCAGATGGTGATAACGTCCTAGTTGACAGTGATTCCTGCAAAGTAAAAGGTCTATTTGTTGAACCATCCTTACATGTTGTAAGAGATAGTAAGATACATTTCTTCCTAGCTAACACTTCTGGTCACAGTGTTCGTCTCAGAGCCAATACCAATCTTGTTGACCTTGTTCACTATCCTTACCCTGTTCAGGTAGAGGACGAGTTGTCACCTGACCAGTGGGTCGGTGCTATTTCTGCCGGGGAGACCTCATCCACTTCACTGGATCAATCTGTTCCACCAGTTGAGGAGAAAAGACTTAGCTCCCACTGACTTCCCAGATGAAGTCAAGCGTTTGTTGACTCTGTTGAACAAACGTCGTAAAGCCATTGCCTTACCAGGTGAGAAGATGGGTATAATGAACTTATTGTCCCATCGTATTCCACTTGAACCTGGTACTAGACCTATCTACATACCTGCGTACAGAATGCCTCATTCACAAGTTGCTGTCGCAGAAGAATTAATTAATCAAATGCTTGATGATGGAGTTATTGCACCTAGCAATTCACCTTGGAATGCGCCCTTGATCCTAGTACCTAAGAAGGATGGTACTTGGCGCCCAGTAATTGACTTTAGGAAGTTAAACGCGAAAACTATTCCAGATCGCTTCCCACTTCCTGTACTGGGTGATCTTTTACGTAACATCGGAGATAATAAAGTCTTTTCAACCCTGGATTTGTTACAAGGGTTTTGGCAAGTCTCTCTTCACGAGGACAGCCAAGAGCTAACTGCGTTCTCCACTCCTACAGGTCATTATCACTTCCTCCGTATGGCGTTTGGATTACGATCCTCCCCTATCACGTTCTCAAGGCTCATGACTAATATCTTTAGAGGTCTCATAGGTAATGCACTTATGGTGTACTTAGATGACGTAATCGTCATGTCTAAAGACGTGGATACACACTTGAAAAGACTTGATGTAGTACTTGGTAAGCTTGAAGAAGCCAATTTAAAGATCAAACTGTCTAAATGTCAATTTTTCAGATCAGAAATTTAGTTTCTTGGTCACGTAGTCACTCCTAGAGGGGTTACGACTGACCAAAGTAAAGTAACTGCAGTACTAAATTTTCCAACACCCAAAACTGCTGATGCCGTAAGATCCTTTGTGGGCTTAGCAGGTTTTTATAGATCTTTCATTGCCAATTTTTCTTCCATAGCTGCTCCTCTGAGTTGCTTAAGAAAGATGCTCCTTTTGTTTGGACCTTCCGTCAAGAAAGAGCATTCCAAACTCTAAAAGAAAAGCTAACATCTGCTCCAATTTTGAAATTTCCAGATTATTCTAAGCCCTTCTATCTGACAATTGATGCTAGTTCAATTGGCGTAGGCGCCGTACTAGCTCAGAAGACCGATGGCAAGTACAACGCAGTTGCATTTGCTAGCCGAGTCCTTACAAACGCTGAACGTAATTATACAGTAACTGAGCAAGAAGCTTTAGCAATAGTGTGGTCTTTAAAGCACTTCCGAGACATTATTTATCAGTACTCTGTTCATGTCTTGACAGACCATGCTCCACTGATACCTTTATTCCAGAACAAACAACCTACTGGAAGGTTAGCCAGATGGACCTTGACTATCCAAGAGTTCAATCCCACCTTTGAACACTTACCTGGCAAGTCAAATGTAGTCGCAGATGCCTTATCGCGACATGTTAGTATAGAAACTGCAGACCCTCCATTTAGTGCTGAAGATGTAAAGTATGCTCAACGAACAGATCCCATGTGGTCTGGTGTGATTCGATTCCTGCTCCAGGAAGATCTTATTCTGACTGTGAAGCCACCAGCACCCATCAGTGACTTTGTCATGAACCAAGAATTACTGTATCGAACAGCCGAGTTGGGTACTCCTAGCTGAAGAGTATACCAGTTAGTAATTCCAGAGTCACTAGTGAATGTAGCCTTACAGCTAGTTCACGATGTACCAGGTGTTGCACACCCTGGTATGGATCATTCAGTAAAACAAGCCAGATTGAAATACTTTTGGCCTCGTATGGCAACTGATATTTCTGAGTATGTTAAGAAATGTAGTGTCTGCATGCAACATAAAGGTAAGGCTAATGGTCCTAATTCAATCCAAGTATATCCAACCACTAGCGAACCTTGGGAAAGAGTTGCGCTAGATTTGTTAACTAATTTCCAATGTTCCCTCCAAGGCAACAAACATCTGTGTGTTATGGTAGACCGTTTCACCAGATATTGTGAGTTAGTTCCTATTGCAGATAAGACTGCCGAGACAGTAGCTAAAGCGTTTAAAGAACGCATTATCTGCAGGCATACCACCCCTAAGTCCCTAGTAACAGATAATGGAGGTGAATTCTCTAATGAAATTCTTGAAAATTTGTACACCTTGTACAAGATCTCTAAATCCACCATTGTTCCTCATCATCCTGCCAGCAATGGGTAAGCGGAACGAACCAATAAGAAAGTACTTGATGTCTTGAGAGCCACTATCAATCCCAACAGTGAAACTTGGGATGAAGTTATACCTGATGTGCAGTGTGCTATAAATTCTGCTTACAATGTTTCTATAGGTGACACTCCACATTATGCATTGTACGGTGTAGATAAATGTTTGCCTTATGAGTTGTTATATTCTAATCCGAAACCAAATTACAACCCTGATGATTTCATAGCAACTCGTACCAGCTTAGCTCAAAGTGTTTTTAGAAGAATCCGTGAAACACTTCATAAATCAACAGCAGAATTTACAAGAGTCGCAAACACTCGAGCAAAGCCATCCAAAATCAAAGTAGGTTCGAGAGTTATGCTGACTAACTTTAACAAAACGTCTGCAATGCCAAAGCTTGATCAAAAGTTTGTTGGTCCTTATCGAGTAGTTGAACATATCACTGGTAATAAGTATAAGGTTAGAGAAATTAGTACTGGTCAGTATAAAGAATTGCATTTAGATCATATGAAGTTAGTATGTGATGATAATGATGTTCCAACCCAGACTAATGTGACAGACTCTGACAATTCTCCTGATCCTGTACTCTCTTCCTCTGATACTCAGTCAGATGATCAACCTGAGTGTCGTTATTCCCTACGTACACGACAGGTATTAAGAAATCCTCAAGTATCATTTGTAACTTCCAATTCAGATTTGCCTCAAATACAGCATGAGTTAGCCAATGCAACAGAGTTTGATCCTCCCAGAGATGACACCCATTCTGCATATGTCAATCTTACCCTAGCAGAGTTGGGGTTAAATGAAAATATCCTGTATAGATGAATAATTACAGTATCAACTTATCAGTATTCAAGAATTTTTTTTTTGTGTTCACGTTCTCTCCGAATTCTGAGCGTTAACAGTCTAGATTTGAGTGCACTGAATCTGCCTTTCTATTAAACACTCTTTCTTTGTATATACTCCTTCCTCAGAATCTGTAGATCACATGAATACAGATCGATCGATCAATTTTTTTTTTATCACTTCTATTGTGTAATCCCAACGTTGAGTTTCATTCGATGAGTTGTATTATATTATTTCTTGTATTGCATTACAGTTTCAGTTACGTAAGCTTCCATTCCAATGTTCTACTTATGTATGTTATAATGTTCAATTGTTGTGTACTTTGACATTGTATAGAATCAGCCCAAGCCGTATACCTGCCATCTCTAGTTTGTATTAGTTGTATGTCGGGACGACATACGTTAGCGTCGCCAAGCTCTCAGTAGTAGTATCAGTTCCTAGTAACCAGTTACCAGTAACCAGTGTACCAGTAGATGACTCACTACCAACCGTCTCTGTGTGAATCACTGTCTGTATTCATATTGTGCTGACCACAGCAGTATTTCAAACACCCCCTCACATATGAGTACTGGGGTTAGTTAGTCTTACGAGTGAGAGCAAGGAGGCAGGTCGCGGCTGTTTGGCGCTTCACATACTTTCAGTTCCAATATACGTACTTCCAGCGTACATGAGTATTTTTACCCAATCCACGTGTTCGAACCCCACATGATATGTGTGTGTGTGTGTGTGTGTGTGTGTGTGTGTGTGTGTGTGTGTATGTGTTTGTGTTTGTGTTTGTGTTTGTGTGTGTATGTGTTTGTGTATGTGTGTTTGTGTTGTGTGTGTATGTGTTTTGTGTGTGTTTTGTGTGTGTGTGTGTGTGTACTCAGGTAATTGTGGTTGCAGGAGTCGAGTCACAGCTCCTGAACCCGCCTCTTCAGTGGTTACTACTAGGTCACTCTTCCTGCTCCATGAGATTTATCATACCTCTTCTTAAAGCTATGTATGGATCCTGACTCCACTACATCACTTCCCAGACTATTCCATTTCCTGACAGCTCTGTGACTGAAGAAATTCTTCCTAACATACCTGTGATTCATGTGAATCTTCATCTTGCAACTGTGTCCCCTTGTTGCTGTGTTCCATCTCTGGAACATCCGGTCTCTATCCACCTTGTCGATTCCTTTCAGTATTTTATATGTCGTTATCATATCCCTCCTATTTCTCCTGTCCTCCAGTGTTGTCAGGTCGATTTCTCTTAACCTGTTCATGTACGATGTACCCTTTAGCTCCAGGACTAGTCTTGTTGCAAATCTTTGCACTTTCTCTAGTTTCCTTGTGTACTTGGCTAGGTGTGGGTTCCAAACTGGTGCTGCATATTCCAATATAGGCCTGAAGTACATAGTGTACAAGGTCCTGAACGATTCCTTATTAAGATGTCGGAATGCTGTTCTTAGGTTTGCTATGCGCCCATGTGCTGCAGCAGTTATTTGGTTGATGTGTGCCTCAGGAGATATGCCTGGTGTTATACTCATCTTAAGAACCTTTTCCTTAAGTGAGATTTGTAGTCTCTGGCCCCCTAGACTGTACTCTGCAGTCTTCTTTGCCCTTCCCCAATCTTCTTGACTGCAGTTAGTGTAGCTGGACTTCAGAAGCCAGTTGCTGGACCAGGCCTGCAGTCTCTCCAGATCCCTATGTAGTCCTGCCTGGTCCTCATCTGACTGAATTCCTCTCATCATCTTCACATCATCTGCATTCAGAGACACTTCTGAGTCTATTCCTTCCGTCATGTCGTTCACAAATACCAGAAACAGCACCAGTCCTAGGACTGATCCCTGTGGAACCCTGCTCGTCACAGGCATCCACTCTGACACCTCGCCACGTACCATGACTCGCTGTTGTCTTCCTGACATGTATTCCCTGATCCATTGCAGTGCTTTTCCTGTTATCCCTGCCTGGTCCTCCAGCTTTTGCACAAATCTCTTGTGTGGAACTGTGTTAAACTCCTTACAGTCCAAGAAAATCCAATCTACCCACCCCTGTCCCTCTTGTCTTACTGCTGTCACCCTGCCATAGAACTCCAGTAGGTTTGTGACACAGGATTTCCCATCCTTGAAACCTTGCTGGCTGTCGTTGATAAGCCCATTCCTTTGTAGGTGTTCCACCACTCTTGTGATAATCTTCTCCATGGCTTTACATACTATACATGTCAGTAACACTGTAGTTTAATGCTGTCTTCCATACCTCATGTAGTTGCCCTGTTTTGGTAGTTGTGTTGATTGTTGTTAGTGGTACACATAGTGCCTCTGTTCCCTCTGTCAGGGCCCATAGAGAGATGTTATCCGGCCCCGTCGCCTTTGAGGTATCTAGCTCGCTTAGCAGCCTCTCCACTTCTTCCTTGGTTGTGTGTATTGTGTCCAGCATTGATGGTGTACCCCTCCTCTCCGTCTTTCTGAAGTCTCTATGTCTCTTCTGTGAACACTTCTTTGAATCTCATGTTCAGCTCCTCACATACTTCGCGGTTGTTTCTTGTGATCTCCCCTTCCTTCCTCAGCCTGATTACCTGGTCCTTGACTGTTGTTTTCCACCTGATGTGCCTGTACAACAGCTTTGGGTCAGATTTATCTTTTGCTGCTATATCATTTTCGTATTGTCGTTGGGCCTCCCTTCTTACCATTGCATATTCATTTCTGGCTCTGCAACTTCTTTCCTTATTCTCCTGGGTCCTTTGCCTTCTATACTTCTTCCATTCTCTCGTGCACCTGGTTTTGGCTTCTCTGCACCTTTGGGTGAACCAAGGGCTCATCCTGGTTTTTTCATTATTTCTGTTACCCTTGGGTATAAACCTCTTCTCAGCTTCCTTGTTGTTGTCACATATTCCATCTATTGTTGTCAAATATTCCATCTTCATTCGTCCTGCCCTTCCTGCTTCCCTCTCCACTTGTAACTCTATGTATTTGAAGCTCAGAACCACGTGATCACTGGCCCCGAGGGGTCTTTCATATGTGATGCCCTCAATATCTGCACTACTCGAGGTGAATACTAGGTCCAGTCTTGCTGGTTCATCCTTTCTTCTCTCTCTCTTTGATAGTGTCCTTTACATGTTGGTACAGGAGGTTTTTCCAGTAACTCCTCCATCATCTTAGCCCTCCACGTTTCTGAGCCCACATGTGGCTCCAGGTTCTCTCAGTCTATTTTCCTTGTGATTGAAGTCACCCATAATCAGCAGCTTTGCTCTGCTTGCATGAGCCCTTCTGGCCACTTCAGCCAGTGTGTCAACCATCACCTCCTGCTCTCAGTAGTAGTAACCAGTTACCAGTAACCACTGTGCCAGTTGACTCACGACCAACCGTCTCTGCCTGAGTCACTGTCTGAACTCATATTGTGCTGACCTGGCAGTATTCAAAGACCCCCTCACATATGGGTACTGTGGGCGGCCAGGCAGTCAGTGTTACGAGAGGAGCAAGGAGACAAGGTACGGCTGTAAGGGCTCTCCACATTACCTGTGATTATACGTACTACCAGCCTACGTGAGTATTTCTTTACCCAATCCACGTGTCGAACTCCCACATGATAAATGGTGACAGCGGTGTGGAGCGTGGATTTAGTTTTTACGGGTAATTCAAGACGTTAGAAGACTGTTTGTGAGTAGCCGGCAGGGTCAAAGGTGAACCGTCTCACCTACTAGCTACTCCCCTCACAACCTCCAACCTGCGAGCCTGTTGCAGCCGTTTCAAGCTTCCTGGCTTAGTTCGTGTGCTAATTGCTTCAATCTCCGAGGGGTTGACCCGGATTTTGCAATTAAGCCAGTCAGTAAGCCAGACTGTGGAAGTGAACGCCAGTCAGCCTATCATCCAGCCTGTCTCCTGTCATCCACCTGCTCCTCCGTGCTTTGTGCATCGTTACACGTCTTCCAGTCAGCCATTCTCGTGGGGTAAGCCAGTCAGCCAACCCAGCTTCTAACCCAGCTGAGAGAGAAGTAAGCCATGCAGTAAGAAGTAAGCCAAGTTCCTCTGAAGTATTGTCTATATCGCTTTGTGCTCCCTGTTGGATGCTAAGAGTGGTTTTCACCATTCCTGTGGCATAGAGTGGCTTATCAAGCCACCTTCGTGGGTAGAGTGGAGGGAGGGCGTTGCGCGCCAGCAAGAGTCATCTCACCCACCATACTCTCTCCCTCCACACACCAACAACCCACCACCAGCCACCCACCTCATCTTCCTGTGGTTGTTTGCACCCTTGTACCGGGTCCTAATACTGTTTTGGCTCACATAATTGGTCAAGAGATGTAGCGAGCGCCAACAATAAAGCTAATTATGCGAGTCCACCGAGAAAGCACATTTCTTCACGACGACAGTGTGAGTGTCGGCGTCATCACCGTGCAGGACAACCTTCCTCATCACCAGTCATCACCCGACTACTACAGACTTCAGTGATAATTTTCTGTTTAGAGACATTTTTCTTGCATTTAAAGACATTTGCGTGTGTGAGACATTTATAGTAAATTTCTTGTGTACTCTAAACCTTGTGTTTTCAGTGTAGACTCAGTTTTTCTTTGACTCGTTATTTTTACAATATTTTTCAGTGTTTTCACTCATCTTATATTTTTTTTATTCTGTGTTTTTTTTATGCTACTCCTGTCTGTAGTAAGTATTATTGTGTAGTGTACCAGTCAGTCACTCTGTGTGAAGTGATTCATTTTTTTTATTGTATTCTTTCAGCGTTGTATTCTCCAGTAATTGTCATTGTAATTCATGCAGTGATATTCACCCCAGTATACCAAAGCCATCCAAAATCAAAGTAGGTTCGAGAGTTATGCTGATTAACTTTAACAAAACGTCTGCAATGCCAAAGCTTGATCAAAAGTTTGTTGGTCCTTATCGAGTAGTTGAACATATCACTGGTAATAAGTATAAGGTTAGAGAGATTAGTACTGGTCAGCATAAAGAATCGCATTTAGATCATATGAAGTTAGTATGTGATGATAATGATGTTCCAACCCAGACTAATGTGACAGACTCTGACAATCCTCCTGATCCTGTCCTCTCTTCCTCTGATACTCAGTCAGACGATCAACCTGAATGTCGTTATTCCCTACGTACACGACAGGTATTGAGAAATCCTCAAATATCATTTGTAACATCCAATTCAGATTTGCCTCAAATACAGCATGAGTTAGCCAATGCTACAGAGTTTGATCCTCCCAGAGATGACACCCATTCTGCATATGTCAATCTCACCCTAGCAGAGTTGGGGTTAAATGTAAATAACCTGTATAGATGAATAATTACAGTATCAACTTATCAGTATTCAAGAATTTTTTTTTTTGTGTTCATGTTCTCTCCGCATTCTGAGAGTTAACAGTCTAGATTTGAGTGCACCGAATCTGCCTTTCTGTTAAACCTTTCTTTGTATATATTCCTCCCTCAGAATCCGTAGATCACATGAATACAGATCGATCGATCAAATTTTTTTTTTTTTATCACTTCTATTGTGTAATCTCAACATTGAGTTTTAAGTTGTGCTATATTATACCTTGTATTGCATTACAGTTTCAGTTACGTAAGCTTCCATTCCAATGTTCTACTTATGTATGTTATAATGTTTAATTGTTGTGTACTTTGACATTGTATAGAATCAGCTCAAGCCGTATACCTGCCATCTCTAGTTTGTATTAGTTGTATGTCGGGACGACATACGTTAGCGTCGCCGAGCTCTCAGTAGTAGTAACCAGTTACCAGTAACCACTGTGCCAGTTGACTCACGACCAACCGTCTCTGCCTGAGTCACTGTCTGAACTCATATTGTGCTGACCTGGCAGTATTCAAAGACCCCCTCACATATGGGTACTGTGGGCGGCCAGGCAGTCAGTGTTACGAGAGGAGCAAGGAGACAAGGTACGGCTGTAAGGGCTCTCCACATTACCTGTGATTATACGTACTACCAGCCTACGTGAGTATTTCTTTACCCAATCCACGTGTCGAACTCCCACATGATACTGCTGTTGTGTGATGGGTTATACATCACTGCAATTACCACCTTGGGACCTCCAGACTGAAGTGTTCCTATTATGTAGTCTCTTGCTTCTCCTCTATCT